>NC_048274.1:1513316-1573316 GCF_009762535.1 Notolabrus celidotus | reverse complement strand
CAGCTTCCTGTGTTCTGCAGAAGCTCGGCATTGTTTCTGTTTTCCCGCCTTTTGGTCTCGTATTCTGTCTTTCCTCTCCTGCTCAGACCGACACAATGCACGCTTCCTCTCCGCTTCCTGAACTTTTTCCTGACTTTCTAAACATAGGAAGCTCTAAAAAAAAAAAAGTCTCTCAACTCACACTCAGCTGATTTCCACAAAGCTGAACAGCATCAGAAAGATTAACATTAAGCAGCTCCAACATGAAGCCTGCAGTAGATCATGGGCGTGTGATCCTGAGTGACCTGGAAACCATCAGAGTAAAATCATTAAAGCACAGAGCAGACAGAGAGATCACAATGAATGAAGCAAACACAGAACAGACACACACACACACACACACACACACACACACACACACACACACACACACACACACACTGCTGGATGCTGCAGAGAAACCATCATTTTAATTCAAGTTCAGCGATTCATCCCTGCAGACAGAGCTGTAGTTTTATTGTTTAACCACCTACAGATGACAAAAGTACAAATACGTTTTAGTTTACGCCACAATAAATACACCAACAATAATGTACACATCTCTACCTAGACATAATCCTTGAAAATGAAGCTGCTTTAGAGATAACAAGCTCAGTCTCTCGGGAGCTGCTCATGGAATTTACTGTCAATTAATGAGTTTCCTTTAAAGAGTGCAACAGCGCCCCCCTGTGTTTACATAGAAGGTAAATGACAGTTACTGCATGTGGTCAAAAAGAGTACTGCACCTTTAACTGTAGACGAACAAAAACTATAGATGCCACTTGTTTCTCAGTCTCTGAGTGTAAATAAGTACAGTTTTTAAATCATCATAGTGAGGTTATTGTACGATTATAATAAAACAGAGAAGGAAATTAAAGAAAAGCAAGAAAGATATTTATACAATTTTACTCCCATTATAACCCTTATACTTAAAACTGGGGTTGGTAATCAGATTTAGATCCACTTTTTGTTATACTGGTTAAAATGATCTTTATGTCCTGATGGTAATCAATACATAATGTGTTCTTAAAAAAGAGGTATAAAAGCTGCTATCTGCAGCCGGAGTAAACCTGGGAAAACACCAACCAATCCCTGCCATCAGGAGCCAAATTATGAAACCAATCAAATCCCATCCTGCCGTTCTTCCCGCCTCCTGCAAATGTCATGTTTGTTTGTGTTTTTAACTTTCACTATGATCATGTTTTGGTGTTTTCTTACCGCTGAGTGAGACCATAGATTGTATAAATATGGACGTAGTATCCGTGACGTCACCCATCTGTTTCTGAAGAGCTGTTGTCGGCCATATTGCTGCTGTGGAGCCAGTGTGACGTAAAGAGGAGTTTGAGCCTCCTAGCCAACAGCTACAGTGTTCCTGCAGTCAGCTGTGCCTCTCATTGGAAGACTAGTAATCTCAATATCTTTGAAATTGCTGTGTGAGAAAAAAATTCACCCCCGATCAAGACATGAGCTATCCAGACTACACTCGTCTTTAGTACCAGGCTGTAAACATGTTTATTTCTGCTGTAAAGATTGTCTTTTTCTCATTCATGTGTATGTGACTTCCTGTACTTCTTGAGCTAGCCTCAAGGGGATCCTTGATGAACTGCAGGTTTTAGCACTTCCGCTTTGGACTCGCTTGGGTTAGACAAAGTCCTGAGGAAATGCTACATTCAAATTCATGCTAGTTTTCCATGACTACCAACCCTAGCTTTAAAATACCAATTACATAACATCAACATGCATACAACTTATTTATTTGTCATTTTTCAGCCCTTAGTAATAACTCATGGATATATATAATGTGGTTTTTAATGTATGTGTTTTTTTTTAACATCATGAAGGCTAAAGTAGCAGCGCCTATGAGAATCCAATGGATCATTTAAATCACAGAGACACAATACAAGATGATAAATATACTGCATGTCACAGGTGAGACCTGTAGTAACTTGATAATCCATGTTCTGAATTTTCAAAAACAACCTGGCACTTCATTTTTACTGAGTCTATTTTAACACGACGGTCTGGTCCTCTGGATTAAAACACGACTGACCCTATAATAAAGGATCCAGACTGCATTGTGTTGTAGCTGCGCATGTTGGAGTTCTACATCTGATTGATAACTATCTTCTTCACAACAGATGATTCAGTGAAATAAAAATCAAGATGGGGAGTTGTTTCTGACTCATGAGCTGTATTCACACACGCATAAAACCCCTAAAGCTTCAAAAATGTTTGGGCTGGGCTGCAGGAGTAAACGCAAACAGCTGGAATCATCAGCCGCCCTTTTGACCAGACTTTTTCCTGCTGTAGTAAAAAATGCATGTGGCGTCAGAGTGAGCGGCTGTGGGAACGCAGGAGGAAGTATTCAAGAAATGTCAGCACAATTTAGCAGACGGTGGGGATGATGTTTCTGTCATGAAAAACCGAGGAGAGCGACACAAAACAGGAGGATTAAAAACATCCAAGGTTTGAGAAAGGGAATCAATTTGAAGACAAGATCCATCATCATAGTGAGGGTCTCTGCAGCTTCATCAGCATGTTGGAAACTTTACACAGTAGCTTTTGAAGCGTGCTTTTGATGTCATGTCCTGCAACCTGAGACTCATCCTCACAGGGAAGACTTCGTGCGTGTGACCGAGCAACTTTCGGGTGCATGTGTGAAAGAGGTGTGATGGGATGTTTTCATTTAGACCAGAAACAGAAGGGATTTTCTTTCCATGGCAGAGAGGAAATCCACCAGAGAAGAAGAAGTGGTTTCTTCAGGAGTACACCTGGATCACACATCCCTCCTCTGATCGTTACAGAAAGGCACCCTGGGTACCAGAGTCCACCCTGTCGACTCACTCCTCCCCTGTCCTCTTCTTCTCCTCCTCCTCCTCCTCCTCATCTCCCTCCCTGGGCTTCACCTCCACAGTGAGCAGCTCCTCTCCTTCCTTTCGTGGCGTCATCCTGATGATCACCGAGCTGTCGGCGGTCTCTGAGACGGTGTCGTTATCGTCCTGGATCAGCCTGTGGGGAATCGGAGAGCGGCGGTGCATCGGAGAGGGAGGGGGGACCGGACAGGAGAGGGGACCCTGGAAGGGACAAAAGGATGGAAGAGGATCTTACTCTTTTTCTTACTGCTTTTTATGCTCCTTGAAAAACATGCCAATTCCTTACTTTTCAAATTAAACCTTAACTCAGAGCAACACAAGCTTTATCTTCCAAAATAAGAGTGAGCTAGTAAAAATGTCATGTGGGTATCTCAGGCAGCAGAAAACTCTTTAAGTTTCCCTCATTATCAGATTTTAAAAATCATAACCTGCCGGTAGTTTCTCTACTTTTTAGGCAAGGCAAGGCAAGGCAGCTTTATTTGTATAGTGCATTTCATACACGAGGGCAACTCAATGTGCTTTACATTAAAACATTAAAAGCATTGGAAACATTCAGACAAGCATAAAAGAACACAATTAAAATGAAAAATATGATAAAACAGAAAAGAAAAGGAGAATTAGAAATATATTAAAAATTACATTAAAATTTTAATTTAAAGTGAGTTAAAATAATCTAAGACAGGAAGGCAGTGGAAAATAAGAAAGTCTTAGTCTTTGATTTAAAAGAGGTGAGAGTTGGAGCAGACCTACAGCTTTCAGGGAGTGTGTTCCAGATATGTGGTGCATAATGACTAAACGCTGCTTCACCATGTTTCCTTCTGACTCTAGGGACTGAAATCAGACCAGTACCTGATGACCTCAGAGGTCCAGGTGGTTCATAAAGTAGTAGCAGATCAGCCTAAACCATTCAGTGCTTTATAAACCATCAGCAGGATTTTAAAGTCTATTCTCTGACAGACAGGAAGCCAGTGTAGAGATCTAAGAACTGGAGTAATGTGGTCTACTTTGTTGGTCCTTGTTAGGACTCGAGCAGCAGCATTCTGTATGAGCTGCAGTCGTCTGATGGACTTTTTAAGGAGTCCTGTAAAGACCCCGTTACAGTAGTCTAGTCTGCTAAAGATAAATGCATGGAGGAGTTTTTCTGCATCCTGCTGAGACATGAGTCCTTTAATCCTTGATATATTCTGAAGGTGATAGTAGGCTGACTTTGTAATTGTCTTAATGTGGCTGCTGAAATGAAGGTCTGAGTCTAAGACTACACCAAGGTTTCTGGCTTGGTTTGAACATTTCATCTGTGCAGATTGGAGCTGAGCAGTAACCTTTAACCTTTCTTCCTCCAAAAACAATCATTTCAGTTTTTTCTTTGTTTAACTGAAGAAAGTTCTGTCTCTCGTCCAGTCATTGATTTGTTCAATGCATTTACTCAGTGTTTGTATGGGACTATAATCCCCTGGTGATATGGTGATGTAAATGTGTGTGTCATCTGCATAGCTATGGTATTTTATTTGGTTGTTTCTTATTATCTGACCTAAGGGGAGCATGTAGATGTTGAATAGTAGAGGCCCCAGAATGGATTTTACCGCTTTGTTGTTGTTTTTTTCTTTAACTTTCAAAGTTGTATGTTTGCAGCCTGAAAAATCAGATGCAAAGACGTCCTTGCTTGCTGGATTTGTCTTATATAAGAAATTTGGCACGCTGAAAAAAAGTTTAGCATATTAACAAGTTTCTAAATAACTTTCCTAAGCTGTGAGAAAAAAAATAAAATAAAGTTTGAGGGATCAAAAAGGCATTTTGAAGGCTCCTCTCTCATCACTCAAGACAGACCTGGTGACACATTTATTTGACTGTGAACAGCGACCTCTAGAGGCCCAAATGTGCATTACAATAATAAATGAGTCAGGTTTCAAAAAGGAGAAATAAAAATGAAAAATTTTTGTGGGGAATTTTTTTTATGAGCTGTTCATTAAATAATAAAGTGGTACTTATTTCAATATATTTTTTATATATTTATATAATTTGTTAAAATATCAACAAAAGTTTGCAAATATTTTTATCAGTCTTTATTTTATGTATTCAAAGTTTTTTTGAACACATAATTTAAATGTAATAATTTAAATAAATTAAATAATATTAATAATTTAATTATTTTATTTTCAAAATTTAAATTCATTTTTATTTATTTTCAAGGACAACAAAAACAAATTTAATCAGTTAAAGTGTAACTATCAGATACCTGAGTTTTTAATGTCTTCAGAGCTGTTTATTTAAAAAAAGTGAAATTTAGGAAGATACTTTTAAATATAAATGTTTAGAACACTTTTTTTAATTTTTAGAATTTTCATCTTATTTATATCATTTAAAAAAAAATATATAAACACAAGTTTTGCAAATATTTTGATCAGTCTTTATCTTAGATATTCAAGGTTTTCTTGAACACTTTATTTAAATGTAATAATTTAAATAAATAATTAAATAAAATAAAGTTTTTTTTAACATTTTATTCTTAAATTTAAATATCTTTTGGTTTTCTTTTCAAGGACAACAAAAACAAATTCAATCTGTGAATGTGAGACTCTCAGATGGCTGAGTTATTTTCAGCTACAGGCTCTGATAGAATGATTTAAATCCAATTAAAGTAAGTAATTAATTCAGACTGCATCAGACCCACATCATTAAATAACTTAGATTACTTGTTCTGTTCCTCTACCTGCACATTAGACATAGATTTTATCTTTTGTAGACTGCAATTTTTAAAAATGTCTCCCTCCTTGTTGTCTTGTCCTCCAGCTTGACTCTGTTCTCGTCCCATCAGCGCCCCCTGCTGTCCATCAGTGGAGTTACATGAAGCCCTCAGCAGGACTGTGCTGTAGTCTCACCTCTGCTACGCTCTCTGATGATCTGTACGCTTTCTTCAGTTTGGAGAACGTTCCCTCGATGCCTGCCTGCTCCGTCACCTTCAGCGCCGCCTTGAACATTTTGGGGGTCTCCGGTCTGGATGGGATGACTTCCACCGCCCCTTTACCTCCGCCTTTCTCCTCCGGCTTTGTGTCTTTCGTCAACATCGTCCTGCATAGACAAGAAGACAAAATGAAAAGTTAAAGAGAAACACAGAGGACAAGAAAATATTTCAAACACACAAACTTCTGCAGCTCAGAGCCTCTCCACGCAGGATTAAAGATCTTCTTCTTCAAAAAATACAACCTGAAACATGACATGACTACAGAGGTCCCATACCAACACCTACAGCACAGCCATGCACTCTGCTGCAGCACCATGATCAGACTGAGGAGGAGGAAGAGGAGGAGCGTGGAGATCAGCCGGAGGGTCTCCTCCTGGTTTGACCCTGTTCCCTGTCTGAACCAGGAGGATTAGTCTAATCCCGTCCAGGATATAGGAGACAGGTCAGACGAAGGAGGGAGAGTAGAGCAGCTCTTTTATAATGTTGGTTTGTCAACGAGAGGTCTGTATCATGAAGAACCACTTCTCATTCATCATTAAACTCTGAGTTTTCATTGCTTTGAGGTCGGCTACAGGGTTACGTTCAAGGCGCTCCATCCTACTGACCAATCCGCTCCTTTAATCCGACGTCCTTGAACTTGCATAACCTGAGAGAGGAGGAGGGGAAGTGTGCAGCCTTGGACTGAAGTCTGTGGTCTCACTGTTTGAGATCTTTATCATAGTGCTGTTATTTATATCCTACTAATCTAGGATAAAAGCACAGAAGCTTGCTCTTCTTGTACTTTGAGGATATGCAAATGATCTTCAAATCCTCTTTTCTGCTAACACTGCCCCCTGTAGGTAGACACACATTATGGGTCACTGATTGACCTTGTTAAAATCAGCTCCATGTAACCACTTGGCACACTCTGCTGTGTTCGGGTTACTGAAGGCAGAGAACCCAAAGCTACCTGAGGTTGATCTCTCTACTCTGGTGAAAAGTTGTGCATGCATTCAGGTTAAACCGGTCAGCTGATCCCTTCCCAACATGTGTTTTAGTGGAAGAGAGCACCTTTAAAAACCTAAGACGGGGTCCCGTGAACCCCTCAGTCACTCAGTCTTACTTTGCCTTCTTGCGGAGGAGTTTCTGGGACTCTGGGTAGTGAACCAAGATCTCTGCCAGGTCCTTCTTGTCCAGGATGAAGAGGTTGGCGAACCCATGTGCCTTCACGTTGGCTGTGCGTCGGTTTCCTCCACCCCCTGCCAGCAAACTGACCAATCACAGAGAAGAGAGCTGATCCGTAAAGTCCACTTTAAATACGACTTAAACAATTATGTGCAGAAGTTAACGTGATGAGAGCGAGGATGTTAAGGAGGTGGGGTTAAAGGAGACAGTGGGGGGATTTGTTGTACTCTAAATAAGTGTACGTTGATGTAATTGCTTGACCTGAGAGTCTGGGCAATTTAGTCATGAACATTTTTGGCTTTGTGCACCACAAGGCGGCTAAAACAGGAGTGAAAGGGAACTCTCCTTTATCCCTGCATCCATCAACCTGCTGGTTCTGCTGCATCGTCATAACCATCCATAAGTCTGACATTAACCCAGGGACCCCCGCTCTGGCCCTTGTGCACTTTACAGATGGGTTAATGGGATGACAGGAAGCAGCTCTGACCTGATCTCTCCGAACACAGAGCCGGCTCTGATGGTGACAAACACCGTCTGCAGGTCAGGACCGCCCACCACCTGGACCTCGCCCTGTTTGATGATGTACATCTCTCTGCCGATCTCCCCCTGCGACACACACACACACACACAAAGAGATGAATGTTTAAACACATTGCTGCTGCTGTAGTGGTCTCATATTAACACTTTAAACAGATCACACAGGTGTGAGTTCACCTTTTTGCAGACGAAGTCTCCGGGCAGGTAGACGACTGATTTGAGCCTGGTCAGCATGTCGAACACCATCTGTCTGTCGCAGCCCTGAGAGATGGAGGAACAGAAGGATACGTCTTATATCAGTTATTTTTATTCACCAGTTTAACTTCAAATCAATCAACAAACAAGCTAAATATGTTGTTTTGGATTCAAACTGTGCGTCTTAGTTCTCACCCAGCCCCCTTTGTGTGTCATTATTCATGGAGCCACTAAGGGGAGCCAGCATGCATCTCTATGTACTGATATTTGTGGCCTCTGAGATGCTCCTGGTTGCTGTTTGCTGTCTCTGAATGTGTGTAAGGTCTGGTAGACTGTTAAAACTGAATTCCATGTTGGGATAAATAAAGTTGCCTGAACTCAGGACTAAAATTATTTATGTTTTGGAGACTTCTTCTCCTGCTGACCTGAAACAAGGCGACTTTACTGACGATGGCGTAGTTGACATCCACGGCCATGTCCATCCTCATCTTGGTTGGAAGTTGCACCAGCAGCTCCTGTTCATCTGCAGAGAAAAAAATCATGCTTTCACTGATTTATATAACCTTTACTTTATTCTATATTTTTGCATTGACCACAAAGAATAAAAAGCATCATGCTTAAGGTGATTTCAAACTGCAGAAACTTCCCCCAGGAACTATGGACCTTTTGAGGAACTAGCAGCAACCAGGGTCTACTTTTAGTTCTTTAAAATCGAAACACCAGATGATCTCTACCATGGCTTAGCGCAGGGGCGTCACCAGACCCCTTTTACTGGGGCGCGTGCCTCAGTATAAATGAGCTGTGCCCCAGCATCAGGGTCGGACTGGCCTTTGGAAGTAAAGGAAAAGACTTTAGGTGCAGTTGTTAATGTGTTGCATCCACCGCAGTGTTTCCCATACATTCATTAATTCCTAAACAAGTGAAGTCCCACTATCCCCAGCACTGCTTTGGGTTAAAAAAACAAAACATCATTACATTCACAATGGTTTGAAAGCTTTCCCTGGTTATAATATTCTGTAAATAGAGATGCAGCTTTTTGTTTCTCATGTAGGATGTTTGGTAAACACATGAAACATTACACATTTGTGAGCACTGGTTTCACTAACTGGAACAAAGCTCTGGATCTCTTTAGAGGGCACGAGAAAACACCTGCCCATAAAAAGTGTGTGTGTGTGTGTGTGTGTGTGTGTGTGTGTGTGTGTGTGTGTGTGTGTGTGTGTGTGTGTGTGTGTGAGTGAAGTATCTGATATTCAACCACATAAGATTAAGTATATGTTGCTAGTCTGTGTTGTTTAAAATAAGTCCAGGGGCCCACAAGAATGAGTTACAATGCGCCCCTCCTGTCTTACCTGCCCATCCAGGTGAAAACCATCAAACTATCAAAATGAGACTAAAATAAAATATTGATAATGCAACATGACATTGCCCTTAATACAAACAACAACAAATACATGACATGAAGTAAAATTATTATGAATATATTTGAATAATTAATATTTATGGCATAAAATGATGGAAATAGCTCCGACACTAATGTTAAAGAAATAAATGTGTTTCCTACACATCCAAACGGTCCCACACAGTCAGTCCAGGTCCACACAGCCTGTCCAGGTCCACACAGTCAGTCCAGGCCCACACAGCCAGTCTAACAGTCAATAGTTTGGATTCAAACGGCTGCCCTCCTTGTAATATATAATATAACCGGTGAGGACTCGACTTGGACTCGGACTCAAGTCATGAGGACTCGACTCGGGCTCGGACAAGGATTTTTCTCTGGTGACTCGGACTCGGACTCGGACTCGAACACAGAGGACTGAGGACTCGACTCGGACTCGGATTTGGGGACTCGACTACAACAGGTTTGCTTCAGCTGATGAGACTAAAAGCTGATTCTGTTTCTGTGTTTCGTCTGGTTTGTGATGATAAGGTGTTAAGAAGTTCAGAAATACAGAAAAATAGAAACTTGAATATTTAGGAATTTGACTATTTGTCAACCTTTAGTTTCCAGGGTGAAGAATTAACTTTCTATCTGATCTGTTTTTATATTTTAAACCTTAAAAAGATTCCTGAATCTCCTGTTGAGGTTGATAAAAGAACCACTCTGGATAACTACACCTCTTTTATACCCTGAAGAAAAAGTTATATCTTTGGTGGACCTTAACTCACTGGGACACAAAGTTTCAAAGTCTTCAGCTCAGTGTTTTACTTCTGTTGCTTACCAAGCATGCCCTGAATCTTCCAGGTGTAGTCGTACCAGGTCTTGATGCGGTTCTGGACCTCTCGAGGGATGTTGTAAGAGTTCATGTACTTGGCTGTGCTGTCCATGCACGCTCGGTAGTAGTTCTCACTGGCTGTTGCAGCTCCGACCACATCTCTCATCTGAAAAACAAGAACCAGATCAGAACCAGAGAGTCTGGGGTTCATGTTATCACCATTTCTCTTGAATTTAAGAAGAAACCGGAGGAGCTCTAAGGGACTTGAAGTGGTTTGATGACTGACCTGACCGATCATGATGGAGAAAGCAAACACGCCAACAAAGTAGTTGATGAGCTGGAAGCAGATCTCAAACACGGTGGTCGGGTCCGGCAGTCCTCCGATGGTGATCAGAGTCTTCACAGCAAAATAATAACATCGAATGTACCTGTGGGGAAAAAACAAAAACAAAATCTTTAATGAGATTTGTGTTACCATGTCAGGTTGAGCCTGTCTTATGTGATTTAGGATCTTACGCGTTTCCTTTCCCGTTGTAGACCCACTTGGTGGATCCAAGTCCTTCATAGTCCGAGCCCCAGTAGAAGAGACAGGCATTGATGTGCAGAGAGTAGAGCAGGTAGGTGGAGGTTCGGATCACCCTGTCACACAACAACAACAACAACAACAAGTTTTAACAGAGTTATTATTTGTGCCGTTCACATACACACAAGTATCACAAGATTATGTTCGTAGTATATTTCTGCCAGTTCATTATTGTCATCTTGAGTCACTTGCCAGCCACTGCATGCACAATCTTTATTTTCATTCTAACTACAAAGTTAAAAAGTGTTGTGAGTTATTGATAAGTACCAGATGACCATACTTTTTCAAAAGTCTTAAAGGTGACATATCACGCTTTTTTCATCAACATATATTGGTCTAAGAGGTCCCCAGAACATGTCTTTAAAGTTTATGCTCAAAAAAACACTTTGAAATCAGATTTTGGTCTGTCTGAAAACCCCTCTTCTTCAGCCCTCCTCAGAACAGTCTGTTTTCTCTCTGACCACGCCCCCTCAGGAAGTGTGTGGCCTCGGCTGTCCATCTAATGTTTACATGTTGGCTGAATATACACGGCTGCTCACAGAGTTGCGTTACTTCAACCCTCTGAATCTGATCCAGAATCTGATCCTGACGGAGAGGCGCCTGCTGCAGGACCTTTCTGAACCATTGGTCACAGATTTAGTGTTTCTTGTTGTTTTATTTATCAGTATGTCGACGTGTGTCTTGGTACACAGCTACGAACATGTAGCTATGTGGCTATGCTAACTAGCACTAGCACTTATCCATGATAAATAAAAATCATCCACTAGATCTTCAAATCTGCAGACGTGGGGAGTAAAACTGACCTCTGCCAGAAAGGCAGCCGGACCTTTCTGAAGGATTGGTCACAGATTCTGTTACTTGTTGTTTTATTTGTCAGTATGTCGACGTGTGTCTTGGTACACAGCTACAGCTACAGCTACAGCTACAGTTACAGCTACAGCTACAGCTACAGCTACAGCTACAGCTACAGCTCGACATGTAGCTATGTAGCTATGCTAACTAGCGCTAGCACTTTTCCATGACAAATAAAAATCATCCACTAGATGTTCAAGTCTGCAGACGTGGGGAGTAAAACCGACCTTTGTGTTTATTAAGACAGCCTACAACTAGCATGCCTCCCTCCTAAGCTCCTTGTTAGCACACATGTGTGCAGGGAATGAAAAACGGAGGAGGGGTTGAGTTGTATTTTATACAGTCTATGGGCTGAACAAGCTCCGAGCTCTGACTTCCTGTTACAGACCGGATGGCGTTGTGACGTATGAAAAACACTGAAAACTGAAACGGCTGGTTTCAGCACACATTTACAGAAAGGTGGAGAAATCAGAACAGGGGCAGAATGGATTCTTTTCATTCTCGGGGGGGTTTGTAGACAGGGACACATATTTCAGGTAGAGAACCATTAAAAAGTCGATTTTGCATGATATGTCACCTTTAAACCTCACAAATAAAGATGGAGGATTATGGCCATATTAAGGAAAAAAATAAGATTACAGAAAAAGTGTTGCTCCTGTGAGCAACTTCATGTTTGTCTCAATTTTGGCGCCCCCTGTGGACAACGTGAGACCTCTTATCACTTGTCTTCTCTTCCTGCTTTCTTTTAACCATCAAATGTATCACTCATCATGAATATTTACTCTGCTAAGAGCTTTAAAAGAGTTTCCTTTAACCTTTAACCTTTAACAGCGATTACAGGCATTAAAAATCACCCTGTAGAAAGTCTCAATCTTCTTGATGAAGGTCTCATTTTCTTTTGTAGGTCATAAAAAGGCCTCATTTTTTATTTCAGTCTGTCTTATAATATGCTAAAAAGCTCTACACAGGAGCTTTAAGTTCACATGTGGTCTTTTAAAGATCATTTCTGTCTTTTTAGCACTTTTTCAAATATCTCTTGTTACGCAGATGATACCACGTTTTATCTTAATGTCTCTTCTTTAAGCTCTCAATGTCATTCATCTTCCGTTATCAGATTCTATTATTCATAATATTTATAGTAAACATACATGGAGTAAATTGAGTCATTATTGTGGAAGCTATGTAAGCTTCTGTAACGTGCAGACCTGAATGTTGTTGTGCAAGAATATTCTTTTCCACATAGTCGAGCTTAAACTATTTGACTTATTCATGCAAAAACACAAGAACATGTTGGAAATGTTGCTGATGAATCACCCAGGATGGGCTCTGAATTCCAGAGAGTGTTTTAAAAGTTAAAAAAAAACACAACGGAAAGTAAAAAATGTACTCAATAAAATAAATTCCACAGAGCTTCATTGGCCGATTTAACCACTGAAGACTTTCTGAAACCAGAAAAGCCATCATGTCGTACCCTAAGCTGCTGGGATTCATTGATAAAAAGGTTATTTCATGTTATTTGTGTAAGGCAGAGTTTATTTACCTGTAGATGTAAGCTTTCTTCATCACAGCTTCCATTCTGTCGTTGAACTCAAAGAAAGCCATGTACTGAGAGAGAGGGGAAAGAGTCAGACATTACTCTGTTAAAACAGCTGTTGTTATGGATAGATCTTGCTTTTGTTTTGCTGTTCTTCTTAATAATAATAATAATAATACATTTTATTTTGGGCGCCTTTCAGATCACCCAAGGTCACCTTACAGATCATAAAAGCATACATCATTAAAACATCATAAAAACAAACAAACAAACAAAAAGTAATAAATAAAAACTAAAAACTAGGGAAGTGCAGAGAGTCCAGTTTAGACTGAACATGCCAGTTTGAACAGGTGAGTTTTGAGTTAGGATTTGAATGATGTTATGGAGTCCGACTGTCTTATGTGTGGGGGGAGGGAGTTCCAGAGTCTGGGTGCTGAGCAGCTGAAGGCTCGGGCACCCATGGTACTGAGGCGTGATGGTGGAAAGTGTATTCATGAAGGAGGTCTTGGAGGTAAGTGGGGGCCAGGTTATGAAGAGCTTTGTAGGTGAGGAGAAGGTTTTTGTAATGGATGCGGTATGGGACAGGGAGCCAGTGAAGTTGGATGAGAACAGGAGTGATGTGGTCAGATGATCCGGGCGGCCGAGTTCTGAATGATTTGCAGTCTGTTGATGAGTTTGGTGGGGAGTCCGGTGAGGAGGGCGTTGCAGTAATCGATACGGGAAGTGACGAATGAATGAACCAGGATTTCGGTGCTGGATTGGGACAGTGAGGGGCGGAGTCTGGAGATGTTGCGGATGTCCGCATGATGTTTTGAATGTGTGGTGCGAATGAGAGAGTGCTGTCCAGAATGACGCCGAGGCTCTTCACTTGATTGGGGAAGGGTACAGGGAATCCGTTGATGATGATGGGTGGGACTGGGGTGTGTTGAGATTTGGTGAGGGTGGATTTGGAGCCGATGAGCAGGGCCTCGGTTTTATTCCCATTGAGTTTCAGGAAGTTCCTGCTCATCCAGCTCCGGATGTCTGCGAGGCAGGTGATGAGGGAGGTGGAAGGAATGGCAGCGGTGGGTTTTGAGGAGATGTAGACCTGAGTATCATCGGCGTAACAGTGGAAATGGACCCCATGGTGATGGAGGAGTGTGCCCAGGGGGAGGAGGTAAATAATAAAAAGGAGTGGACCCAAAACTGACCCTTGGGGGACACCCAGTGAAACACCCGAACACCCTGACTTGTGGTTCCTTAACTGCATGAATTCTTGATCAAAACAAAATTGTACGTGTCAGGTAATAAAGTGAAACATGTCCGTACCTTCAGCAGGCGAGGGAACCTCAGCAGAGAGTTCACTCCCGTGAAATAATAAAGGATCTCCATGGGAAACAGACTGATGATGTCCATCTTGAACCTCTCGGTGCTCATGTAGTTTTCTCTCATGTCCTTTTTGTCACACTGAAATCAAAAGGTGAAAGTTTTGAGAGGAGCTTTGTGCTGAACTCAAACTAACATCAGGTTTCTTGGAGTCTGTAGATGATGTCACTGACCACGATGTCTCCCGCGCGGACGAACTGCAGTCTGGGCTGGAAGACGAGGATGTCGGTGATGTAGATGAAGTCGCAGGTGTAGTCCATCAGCAGCCACAGGTGGATGTTTTCAGAGGTCTGGTACGGGAAGGCCCAGCGGACGGGGATCAGCCACATGTTCCAGTTCCACGCCGCCACGACGAAGAAGAGCCAGATCACGTAGATCAGATCTGAGGAGAGAGAGACGAGTGGCTTTTATCAGACCAGGTCCACATCTGACTGAATCAACAAAAAACCTCATGATGTTGTGTTTACCAGTGAAGGGGTCGATACTGGAGGGGAAGCGATACTGTATGATCGCTCGCAGCCAGCCAGGCAGCGGAGGAAGTTTGGGGAGTCTGGGGAGTCTGGGAACTTTCACAGGTTGTCCAAGAAGTTTACAGGGAAGCTCCCACTCCTTCTCCTCCTCCTCTTCTACTTCTTCTTCTGCTGCTACTGCAGGCTCATCATCCTTCTTCTCCTCATCTGGAGGAGGTGGAGGAGGAGGGGGAGGTGGAGCTTTGCTGGGGGCTGTAGAGATGAGACTCCTGTTACTCGATGCAGCTGATGTGAGAGAGCTAGAAGCATCCAACTATCAAGCTACCATGCGCCTTGTTCTGCACTTAACCGGCTTTCTTACTGATTGAGTTCCGGTTGTGTAAAAAGCTTGATTCTGATTGGTCAAAACCCCTTGACAGCGGTTAATAACTTTCACTAACATGAGCAATGCCACAGGCAAACTGATCACACGTCATGTCCAACCCTAACAACTTGCTAATCATAAATTATCCATTACTTAAACAGGGACGCTGTGTGAGACATTCAGCTGGAGGAAAGTTGAATCGAAGAAATTGCTAAAGAGACAAAAGTTTGTATTTTTGTAGAGTAAAAAAATGTTTTATTCCTTTATTCAGCATCATAACATGGAGGTCTATGGGGATGATCTACGTTTAGAGCGAGCCCCAAGTGGCCGTTTGAGGAATTGCAGTTTTAGCACTTTCAGGTTGGCTTATTATTCTGAGGAGGACGTTGCTTCTATGAAGGACAAATTAAAAACATTGTGCATGTTTGGTCCTGTGGCTTCACGAGGGGACAAGTTGTGGATGGGTGCTATATGGTCCATGGATATCAGCACCCAGACAAAATGGCCGCAAGTAAGCACACTACAACTCCCAGCAGCCACCACTACCTGGACAGCTGCAGGTGCTTAAGAGCCTTGATTGAGGCAGGACAAAGGGGCTGGAAATCAGACTGGGAGAGGGGAGCACACGGCTGGAAGAGGAGAAGGAACACTGAGAACTGAGCACAGGAACCTTGTTTTTTTCATAACAGAGACTTTAAGTTGAATGGACTAATTTTTTGAGTACTTTTAAAAAGGAACTATTTTCTCCTACGGGATGCTTTAAGTTACCATTGAGACCTTGTTTGAAGAATTACCTGAGTTACCTTTTTGTTTTGTGTGATTATACCTGTGGTTGAATAAACCCCTCCTTTTTGTTGAACCTGACCTGAGACTGTTTCGGATTGATTTTACACTTTCCCACCTCTCATGATTTCACAGTCCAAAGAGTAAAAGTCTTTAAAGTTCAAAGTTCAAAGTCTTCTTTATTGTCAAAAACTGCAGTATGCACCAGACATACAGAGGATTTGATATTGCGTTTCTCTCTCAGACCCTAGCAATGATAACAACAACAACAGATAAACAGGAAATAGCTAGAAAAAGATAAGAAGCTAATACAAATAATAAAATACAGTTTAAAACAGTGCAAAAACTTTGCTATAGTGCAATTTAAAATCAAAGTGTGTGCGTTTCAGTCCTGAGGATGACAGACCTCAGTGTTGATTGAGGGGGGGATCAGTGACCGGGTTAAGTCTGTGAAGGGGGCACTATGAGAAGAAGGGGGAAAACAGGGAGAGAGTTCAACATCCTGACTGCCTGCTGGATAAAACTGTCCCTCAGTCTGCTGGTTCTGGCCTGATCGCATAGTCTCCTTCCTGATGGCAACAGGCTGAAGAGGCTGTGAGACGGGTGGGAGGGGTCGCGGGAAGAGTGAATGTCATGGAGGGAGGGGAGAGAGGCACCAACAATCTTCACAGCTGTTCTCACGATGCGCTGGAGGGTCATTCGGCAGGACGCATGCTTTTACTCACATGCTGAAGGACTTTCCCCCTCAGACTCATCGGGGTCCACCAGCCTCTCTTTCTGACGCTCCGTCCGACCTTTGAACAGTCGCACGAGCTCAGTCAGACGGTCCTGGATCACCACGCTGCCTACGCTTGCAGCTGACACAGGACGCATCCTGCAGGACGACCACAAGGGGGCAGTGAACAAGACAGAAGGAGGTGATGGAGGTTAAGGAGAGAGGAAGCTTGTGTAGGGATCTCTTACCCTTCACCTGCAGACAGCAGGTCTCCCTGACTGGACCAGGCCTTCCGACCAAGTCTCATCAGCTCCTCATCATCCTCGTCTGCTGAGAGATCTCCTGGATGGCTGAGGAAGATGAGACGTTAAAGTGTCTGTCAGGCATTTCATTGTGTAGTCATATTCCTAACACCTCCATTAGACCTGTGTGTTACCTTTGAGTTGACTGCGGGAAGTCAGGGACCGTCAAAGTTCTGACCTTTGGTTCTGGGGTTGTGATAATTCGGGGGATGTTAAGGCCTGCACCCAAACCTGCACCACGGCTCCCTGATGAGTGGATAAAAAGTTTAACACCAGGTCTTCTAACGGCGCTGCAGAAAACAGCGATCCATGTAGAGTTAGCACAGCACAAACATCAACCTCCCCTACGGTCACCTGCGGTGTGGTTAGCCGGCAGCTCGTGGCGAAGCAGTGCGGAGCAGCAGAGCATGATGGGAGGGATGATGAGGTGGACGTGGGATGTTACGGGTACACAGAGGTTCGTTTGGCACTTCAAAGGTTTACTACACAAACAGGAGGTGTCTATGAGGTCTTCTAGGAGGGTCTACTGGAGGAGGGCGGGGTTAAGGCTGCTCAGGGTTTTGGAACTTGGAGTTGAGGTGTCTAAAAGAGCCGATGATTCTCATGCAGCATTGTTGCGCCTCCTTCGAGAGCTGCGTCAGCTGCTGGGCGAGCTGGGAGAGCTCCAGCGGCGGGGTCGGCATGCACAGTTTGGGAGGGCTGAGGGGATTTTCATGAAGAAGCTTCCTGCAGCTCTCCAGACACTCAGCGGCTTGCGGGAATCGAAGCAGAAAGCTCTTTATCGGGGAGCAGCTGCGGGGATCTGGACAGAGAAAAGTTCAGAGTCAGAGATAAGAACAGGAAGGTGAGATCCTGGCTGGACTGAGAGTTCAAAGAAAACCACTTCCCTAAACTCAACAGGTTTCAAAGATCATTCAGGAAAGTCTTAAAGTAGATTTTTGAATTTGAAGCTGATAAATGTCTTCAAAAGTCTGATTTTGTTGCGAGAGTTACTTGGTTTGAGATTCCTCTTTCATAGAGACAAGTCTGAATACTGTACCAAATCTAGTGAGCATTGCAATACTTCTTCAAGTTGCTTGTTCATGCGGCAGTTCATGGCATTTATGCATTCACAAGCCGAGAACAGAAGAAGAAAAGGAGGAAATGCACGTTTTAAAAAATGGCTTCCTGATGAAAAACAGGGACTGAATGGTTTGGAAAAGGTCAAAGTAAGATGATCAGGGGCGCTGGTGGCCTAGTGTTCTAAGCGCCCCACATACAGAGGCTATAGTCCTGGTCGCAGGGGTCGCCAGTTTGACTCCTGGCCGTGACCATTTGCTGCATGCCTCGCTCTCTACTCCCCACATTTCCTGTCTCTCTACAGCTATCCTATCAATAAAGGCAAAAATGATATGGCAATAACAGAAAACACCTCTTTAATTAGCTGTTTTAACACACTACCATGTTGCTAAGAGTGTTTATAATGTTGGAAATATTCCTTATAGTTACATTTACAACATATTAAAAATATGCAATTAATCTGAGATTAATCACAAGTTAAATTTGCACATTCATGCAATTAATTTGGGTTTAAAAATGAATCATTTTGCAGCACAAGTCTTTATGAAGGTCGAGGCAACCCTGATCGTGATTGTACACAAACCAAAGGTCTAATGGTCTACCTGGCAGTTTAATTACACCCTGTATTTAAACACATTACAAACCATTGAGTTTTATGTAGAAGTTTTACTTCTCTGTCTCTGATAACCTATCGCCAACACTCATAAACTCCAGGTTTTAACTGGTGACATCTGTTCTCTAGGAGAAGGTTTGGCGGGAATCTGTAACAGCATGTGACACCTGTGGAATTCTACTAATGTATAAAGACCTCACTGGCTTTCTGTGTCTAATGAATATGTTGAAGTAGTTCAGACAGATGATCTGTTTGGGGGAAGGAGCCTTCATGATTCACATATCTTACTCACCTCCACATCCAGTGTCTTCTGCTGCTGCTTTGTCCTGATGAAGAAACAAACACCAAACGTTTACTTACAGCGTGTCTTCATAGAGTTCTTTAGCTAAAGCTTTAAAGTTAACATTTAGGATTGTTTTTCTTCTCTCTTTTCAGACCCTCCACTTCTTGTCCTTACAGCTCTGCCTCACTGTCTTCTGCTCCCCAGAGTATCTAATCTCGTGTCCCCTTCACTTTTTGCCTGCAGCTTTTGGACTTTTTCAATTTCTGGTCAAACATGGAACAGCAGTTACTTTACTACTCCAACCAGTAGGTGGAGCTGTAAGCTGTAACCACCAACTCTCAGATGGGTCAATGATGAGGACAGAAAATAAAAAGTACACCAGAGGTGATCAAAAAATAGGAGGGTAAACTAAACTGTGACACCTGATCCGCGGCATCGGTCGGCTCCTCTGTTTGTTCCTCTGGTTTTGTGGTCGGTTGGGGGTCCGGACTCTCCAGGTCTGCCGGCTCCACACCTGTTGGTGATGGAGCGTCATCTTGATCAGCCGGACAGGCATCCACAAGGCTCCTGAGGAAAGAAGGCATGTCAGCTGTGTCAGAATAACACATCAAACCTCTTAAAGCGCTGCAAAACTGAAAATTTTCAGAATGGGAAGTGTTCTGTTTTCCGTTTGTTGTGGTATTGATCAATCATGTGTCAGCAGGCTGCAGCGTATGCAGGAAGAGCAGTTTCTATAGAGAGCAAAAGCAGGCAGAACGTCATCTGCTCGAAGTGCGAAGTCCTAGTTATCTGTTTTTGATTGTAAATGTCAACTTAAGCAACAATCAGTTTGATCCTGAGATGCAAAAGCCAATCAGCTTTTAGATTTCCCTCTCTGGCATGCATCAGAAGTGATTGTTCCAACCAGTGTTAAAAAAACAAGCATTTTAAAAGCTGCTGAAGAGAGTCAGAATAAAGCTTCTGTGTAACTATTTTAATAGCTATGCCTATGGACAGGTATAAACCCCAATATCCTCAGTGTTGCAAACTGATGGATATAAATGGTTCTCTTCGTTTAGGAGTTAGGATGCCGTCTTTTAGGGTCAGTGAGGGCCTTAAAGTGAGACTCAAACCCAAACTCTCAAAGCATCCAACACTCCAGACTCATACTTGAAGTAAAATACCACCATTGGATCTTGTATCATCCTAAAGATGGACGCCAAAATAATACAAAACCCAACAGGAAGTTTGTAAGTCCCAAATTCAGCAAATCTCAAGGTCAGCCTATTTTCACTTGCGCAATATTTCTAAAATTAGACACTTCCTGTCTCAGAGCGACGCAGAAAAACTAGTCCATGCATTTGTTACCTCCAGGTTAGATTGCTGTAACTCCCTCTTATCAGGCTGCCCCAATAAGTCTCTAAAGATTCTTCAGCTAGTTCAAAATGCCGCAGCTCGAGTATTGACTAGAACTAGGAAGAGGGAGCACATCTCTCCAGTGTTAGCTTCTCTACACTGGCTCCCAATAAAATGTAGAATAGAATTTAAAATCCTTCTTTTAACCTACAAAGCCCTTAAAAATCAGGAACCCTCGTATCTTAAAGAGCTCATAGTGCCCTATTACCCCTCTAGAACTCTATGCTCCCAACATGCAGGCTTGCTAGTTGTACCTAAAATCTCTAAAAGTAGTATGGGAGGTAGAACCTTCAGTTATCAGGCCCCTCTCCTTTGGAATCATCTACCAGTCAGGGTCCGGGAGGCAGACACCCTCTCCACTTTTAAGAGTAGGCTTCAAACTTTCCTTTTTGATAAAGCTTATAGTTAAGCTGGATCAGGCTTGGACCAGCTTTTGTCATGCTGCTATAGGCCTAGACTGCCGGGGGAACTGGCACACTGACACACTGGGATCCTAGCTCACCTTCTTCCCCCCCAACCCCTTCATCACTTACTTTAACTCTGCCTGTCCCATTAAAGTTACTAACCATAGACCTTTCTGGAGTCCCTGAGCTCCATTGTCTCGTAGATTCCTCTGAGCTGTCGTAGACGTCCTCCTGCTGCGGACCATCTGGACTCCAGCTGATACGGACGTGCTGGACTCCAGCGGCAACAGCTTCTACGACTCGTCTCATCACTATCACCTCTCTCTCTTACTCCCCTCTATCTGTCTTTCCAGACCCAACTCAGTCGAGGCATGATGGCTGTCTAACATGAGTCTGGTTCTGCTGGAGGTTTCTGCCTGTTAAAAGGAAGTTTTTCCTCACCACTGTAACTAGCTAAATACTGCGATGTGCAATGCTCATGATGGATTAAGGTGGGGTCAGACTGAGTCTTACCCTGTCTTGGTGTTGGGTCTCTGTTCATAATTTGACATAGAGTGGTCTAGACCTCCTATGTTTGTAAAAGCGTCTTGAGATAACGTTTGTTGTGATTTGGCGCTATACAAATAAAGATTGATTGATTGATTGATTGATTGATTGAAGTAAGGCATCAAGAAGTGTATCCGACTTGTCCCAAGGCTGTGCAGTTGTCATAGAAGCTGCAGAAGCGGTAGCAAGCGTTACTTCATTCAAGCAGCAGTCTTTGAGCCAGCTACAGGATCTGACAAAGATGGACTTACTCTGGGTCATCCTCATTCTCCTCTTCAAGGATGTTGGGCAGACTTTTGAGAACAAACCGCAGATCAGTTACTAAAGGATGCATCTGCTGTGTTTTTGCATGCGCTTGTGCGTCTTGGTTCCTAAAAGGCGCATTACTTTGAACCGAACGTGTAAACATTTGGACCAATGCTGGGTTTAATGATGTGACTCACTGCTCAGCGGACACTGTTGGACTTTCAATGATGAACTTGGCTGAATGCTCCTCCTCCAGCTGCCGCACCGCCTCCTCTGCTGCTCTCCTGGCCATCTCCTCTGCGATGCGAGCCGCCTCCAGGCACTCCTGCTGCAGTCTGCACATCAGGAGGAGCTCAGGTTATGACTTGAATTCAAGGGGAAGCACTTTTATTTCTGGACTGACTCATGGAGCATGAATAGCAACACGTTTAAATTGTGTGTTCAGGAGTTAAGAAGATATAAAGACAAGCTGACCTTTCCTCATCCTCAGCTAAACCTTCCTCTTTATCCTCCTCCATGTTGTCGGCCATCGCTGGATCACATGGATCAATCTGGGCCTCTCCCTGCAAACAACCACAGAATGGATCACTCTCCACTTTTCTTTACATGGAAACATTTCTGTTGGAAACTTTTTGAGTTCTTATCAGATGTGACGTTTTCACCAAGGTACCCTCAGCGTTCTTGTTCAAAGGACTTGTCCCGGCACAAGGTCAACCTTTGAAGTATCATGTTGCAGTGAACAGGATGAGTTAGATTGAGTGTATCCACCTTATTCTCAGGGTGCCCCTGCAGACATGTTTACTGGTGTAGCTTCTGTTGATATTTGAGGAGCAGAGACAAGATAGCTTCTCGAGAGCTTGGACCAACTCTTAGTTATGCTGCTATAGGCTTATGTGTTTGTGTTTGCCCATCATTACACTCACACATCTGCAGGTAAGAGATCAGCTTCAGCTACTTGAGTGGAGACACAGTCACGCGGTCAGATTCTAGACTGAAACGCCCCTGGCCCTGGACAAGTAGCTCCTGCTCCCAGTGTGCAGGCCTGCTTGTTGTACCTTAAGTCCCTAAAAGTAGTATGGGAGGTTGAGCCTTCAGTTATCAAGCCCCTCTCCTTTGGAATCATCCACCTGTCAGGGTGGGATGACACCCTCTCTACTTTTAAGAGTAGGCTTCAAACTTTCCTTTTTGATAAAGCTTATAGTTAGAGCTGGATCAGGCTTGGACCAGGTCTTAGTTATGCTGCTATAGGCTTAGATTGACACACTGGGATCCTGTCTTTCCCTCTCTCTCCTCTCTCTGCCTGTCTCTCACTTTAACTCTTCCTGTTCCATTAAAGTTACTAACCATAGACCTTTCTGGAGTCCCCGAGCTCCCTTGTCTCGTAGGTTCCTCTGGATCTCTGCTGTAGATTCCTTTTTTTGGGTCTGTCATTCATCCTTTCTTTCTTTCTTTCTTTCTTTCTTTCTTTCATTCATCCATTCTTTTTTCTTCTTTATCTCATTCCTTCTTTCTCTCTTTCTTTCTTTCTTTCTTTCTTTCTTTCTTTCATTCATTCATTCTTTTTTCTTCTTTATCTCATTCCTTCTTCCTCTCTATCGTTCCTGCTGTCTCATTTTCTTTCTTTCTTTCTTTCTTTCTTTCATCCATTCTTTTTTCTTCTTTATCTCATTCCTTCTTTCTTTCTTTCTTTCTTTCTTTCTTTCTTTCTTTCTTTCTTTCTTTCTTTCTTTCTTTCTTTCATTCATTCTTTTTTCTTCTTTATCTCATTCCTTCTTTCTCTCTATCGTTCCTGCTGTCTCATTTTCTTTCTTTCTTTCTTTCTTTCTTTCTTCTTTCTTTCTTTCTTTCTTTCTTTCTTTCTTTCTTTCTTTCTTTCTTTCTTTCTTTCTTTCTTTCTTTCTTTCTTTCATCCATTCTTTTTTTCTTCTTTATCTCATTCCTTCTTTCTCTCTATCGTTCCTGCTGTCTCATTTTCTTTCTTTCTTATTTTCTTTCTTTCTTTCTTTATTTCTTTCTTTCTTTCTTTCTTTCTTTCTTTCTTTCTTTCTTTCTTTCTTTCTTTCTTTCATCCATTCTTTTTTCTTCTTTATCTCATTCCTTCTTTCTCTCTTTCTTTCTTTCTTTCTTTCTTTCTTTCTTTCTTTCTTTCATCCATTCTTTTTTCTTCTTTATCTCATTCCTTCTTTCTTTCTTTCTTTCTTTCTTTCTTTCTTTCTTTCATCCATTCTTTTTTTCTTCTTTATCTCTATCGTTCCTGCTGTCTCATTTTCTTTCTTTCTTTCTTTCTTTCTTTCTTTCTTTCTTTCTTTCTTTCTTTCTTTCTTTCTTTCTTTCTTTCTTTCTTTCTTTCTTCATCCTTTATTTCTCCCTTACTTATCCCGTACAACTACTACTATCCGTCTCCCCACTATCATCTCTCTCTCTCTTCATCTCCCTCTATCCCTCTCTCCAACACGGTCTCAGCAGATGAGTGTCTAACATGAGTCTGGTCCTGCTGGAGGTTTCTGCCTCTTAGAGGAAGTTTGTCCTTGTCTTATCCAATACCAAAGGTCTCCGCTGGGTGTTAGACTCAAAGCCAAAAAGCATGGAGTCAAGGGACACAGTGCAGAAGTTATATTCAGCTTCCCACTCCTCTACAAACTTGTTTACCGTTAGAGGAGTGCTGATTGGCCGAAGGTTACTCTTGAGAAGTGGGTCACCAGATTTGAAGATTGGAGCAAGGAGCAGCAGCAGCAGCAGATTTAAAGGCACTTAAGGACCGCTCAAGGGATATTAAAAGGTTAAAGGCAGAAGTAATTGGATAAAGCAGAGCTGAAACCAGGTCTTTGGCTGTAGCTGTTTATATCCCAAACATTAAGACTCATGACTTCTTGCTCTGTGATGTTTACGGTTGGGTCAGGTTCTTCTGTTGTACAACATAACTGAGAAAAGGATCTACATATTCAAGACATTATTTTTAACGAGGCTTCTCTTTAAGTTCTGTTTAACTGGTTTTCTGGTATCAATGCTGAGCCTCATTCAGAGCGACACACTGGTGTTTAATCTTACTGTGATAAAAAAGTTTGCTCCTCCTTATTTAATCTGTTCCCTGTAATATTCCTGACCATACTGTTCTAACAGTTATCATGTAGTATGGTTCAGGGACAGTGTTCAGCTACTTCTTCATTGGCCTCACCCTCTGACCTCGCATGCTGCTGCATCGCTTGATCCCGACTCACCTCTGTCAGGAGTGCTTGCAGCTCTGGCTCCTCGTCCTCCTGTTCCTTAGCATCTTTGTCTTGTTCCACATCCTCCAGGACCAGGTCTGCCTTCTCCTGCACGATGCTGACTAAACACCACATGGCAGGGAAGACAGCGCTGAAACATCTAGGTGTGGGTCTTATTGTGCATTTATCGTCTATCAGTAACTCAAGAGTATAAAGAAGCAATGATTCATGGTACTTTGGATAATGATGTAAAGTTAAAGTGTGTATCAAGTTGAAAGAAAGGACCAACACATGGCTGGAAACACTTCAAACACTGGCCACGGTTACATGAGGTTTTTTATTTCAGAATTAAATCATTCTGAATTAAAGTATCCTCCTTTGTGTTTCCATGGAAATAGTCATTCTGAATTGAGGTTTACATGGAAATCACGTTTAATCGTCTTTATTCCTCTTAAGGTCTGGGGGTTGGGAAGGGTTCTGATTGGACACAGGGGCGGGCGTGACGTATTTACGTCCACCGGAAGAAAACAGACTCCAGTTCCTGCTTCTTTCATTTTCAGTTACAACATGGAAGACCACACAAGTGACAAGTCCCTCCATTCAAGACCCAACTCGGTCTCAGCAGATGGCTGTCTAACATGAGTCTGGTCCTGCTGGAGGTTTCTGCCTGTTAAAGGAAGTTTGTCCTCTCCACTGTAACTAGCTAAATACTGCGATGTTCAATGCTCATGGTGGATTAAGGTGGGGTCAGACTGAGTCTCATCCTGTCTTGGTGTTGGGTCTCTGTTCATAATTTGACATAGAGTGGTCTAGACCTGCTCTGTTTGTAAAAGCGTCTTGAGATAATGCTTGTTGTAATTTGGCGCTATACAAATAAAGATTGATTGATTGTTACAATGTTACAATGTTATTTAGCAGACGCTTTTATCCAAAGCGACATACATACGAAGAGAGCGGGGGAAGACACGCAGGAAATGGTCGACTGGCTGGGAATCAAACCGGCGACCCCTGCGACGAGGACTGTAACCTCTGTATGTGGGGCGCTTAGACCGCTAGGCCACCAGCGCCCCAGTGATTGATTGATTGATTGATTGATTGATTGATTGATTGATTGATTGATTAACTTGGACGCTACAGCTTTAAAAAGGTCCACATTTCGATGCTTCCGTCCATCAACTCTTTTCATGATATCCATTTCTTCTAAGTCTCCTATTAAATGAATAGTCTCAGCTCGAGTCCAACGCTTGCTTCGGGCGGCCATCCTGGAATATGTGCGTCATCTTGACAGGACAAGGGTTGCTCCTGCTCAGATGCTCAGAACGACAGGAATTAATTTAAAGCGGAATGAACGTATACCATAGACTGTATAAAATATGGACGTAGTATCCCCGACGTCACACATCTGTTCCTGAGCGCTGTCTGGAAGCCAATCGACGGCGGCAGCCATATTGGAAATGCGGAACTAAACCAGGCAGAGTGTGACGTAAAGGGGCGGAGTTTGAGCCTCTTAGCTAACAGCTATGTGTTCCCGACCGGGAGTCAAGTCAGTCATGTCCTTATTTGGGCAAAAACTTGAAATCTCAATATCTTCTGAACCGTCAAAAAAAAATTCACCCCCCATACAGTGTGTGCCGATAGAGAGATTATCTACAAAGAGCCAAGCTGGTGTTTTTGCAGCCAGCCTCAAGTGGATTCTCGATGTATTGCAGTTTATAACACTTCCACATGGGTTTCAAAGTTTGAAACCAGAGGTTGCAGCTTGATGTATACATGATTGAGGAATTATTCAATTCAGATTTAAAATCAGAATAAACCAGACACTTACTTCGGATTTAAGTTTACTTCAGGATGGTCATTTTCATTCAGAATTAGGTGTTTAAAAGGTCATTTTGAATCTTTTTAAAGAGGATTTAATTTTCATTCTGAATTAAAGAGGAATTAAAAGTCTCATGTAAACGTAGCCACTGTTGATCTTAATCCTAAACACATATTTGGCACAACTCTGACAACACTGAGTTGTTTGACGGTCACATTGATTGATGAACCTCTTGATTGGTTCCTACTCGCTGATCAATCAACACAAGAAATACTTCTAAAAAAGCACTCACATCTTTAGAAATGAATCTCTTTATTTGTCATGAACAAACAGCAGTATGCATTGTGTTGCATTAAGGTGCATCGTCTGCACTTTTTAAAACTCTCTCTGCAGAACTAGTTTGACTGTTTAAAATGCTGAAATAAAAGTCAACCTGTGGAGATTTGCACCTAAAAGCTTCTTAGAAATCACCATTAAAGCTGTTCGGACCACAGATTGATGGATTTACTTATTTTTACAGACTTTTGTATTTTCTGTTATTCTTTAAGGACATTTTTATTGTGTCTTATTAGAAACCTCATCATAAAACACAGGAAACACTAACACTACTTAATCTCTTTCATGTCTCATACCTCTCTGGTGTAAACATGTTACAATATGTAAACATCTTGTATTAAAAATATCTGATTTAATCATATTTTAAGTAACATTGGTTAAGGAAATGTTTTTAGTGCATCAACACTTAATGCACGGCAGCTTTGTGAAGAGTTTTAAATCAGAACTGGACTCAGTTTCTGTCCGTCTGTCTGTCTTCAGCTGTTAACAGATTTTAGGCAGCGTTCAGTGTCAGTGTGAGCGACTCTGTCCGTCTCCTCCTTCTCCTTTTATTTAAAGGGGCTCGTGGCCTTTCCCCCCTGAAACAGAAGGAGAAGTGGAGCTGGGTTAGAGTCTGCCTCATCACTGACACCAGTCCTGCCAATAAATACACAGCCAGCAAAACAGCTCTACCATTCTAGTCTCAAGAGTTTCCTCTAATGCAGCCTCTACATGTGAATAAAGGCAGACACTATGTGGGGTTATAAGTCAGTCTAACACGGTCCTGCTGCTCATGTGTTAGTGTAAGCTGTGGAAGGTCCTACTCACTTTTCTGCACCTCATCTTTGACTGCGTCCTTCACTTTGTCTCCGGCTGTGTCCTGCAAGAGGAGGAAGATGTTGTAATGACATGATGTATAACAAACTTACTTTTATGATCAAGAGAGATAAAAGCCTCGTGACTCACCTGCCTCTGTACAGGCTGAGGCAATATGCGGCCAATCCCGCTGACGATCCAGCCCATCATCCTGTCAACAAACCACCGAGGTGTGAGTTCAAATCAAACTCTCAGTCTAACTAGTAAGTAAGTAAGATAACTTTATTTAGTGTTGCACCTTTCACAGACATAGTCACAAAGTGCTTTAAAGAGAATCAATGTTGACAAGACAAATACATTGAGCAATAAATAAGATAATAAAGAAAGCAGACAGAATGACATCTAACTACGATGGAGGGTTGAAAGCCATAACAAACAAATGTGTCTTAAGCTGCTTTTTAAAGGTGACATATCATGCAAAATGGACTTTTTAATGGTTCTCTACCTGAAATCTGTGTCCCTGTCTACAAACCCCCCGAGAATGAAAAAAATCCATTCTGCCCCTGTTCTGATTTCTCCACCTTTCTGTAAATGTGTGCTGAAACGAGCCGTTTCAGACTTCAGTGTTTTTGTTACGTAACAACAATATCCGGTCTGTCACGGAGTCAGAGCTCAGAGCTTGTTCAGCCCATAGACTGTATAAAATAATACTGAATCCCCCCTCTGTTTTTCATTACCTGCACACGTGTGCTGACAAGGAGCTTAGGAGGGAGGCATGCTAGTTGTAGGCTGTCTTCATAAACACAAAGGTCGGTTTTACTCCCCACGTCTGCAGATTTGAAGATATAGTGGATGATTTTTATTTGTCATGGATAAGTGCTAGCGCTAATTAGCATGACCACATAGCTACATCTTCATAGCTGTGTACCAAGACACACGTCTACATACTGACAAATAAAACAACAAGAAACACTAAATCTGTGACCAATCCTTCAGAAAGGTCCTGCTGCAGGCGCCTCTCCGTCAGGATCAGATTCTGGATCAGATTCAGAGGGTTGAAGTAACGCGGGTCTGTGAGCAGCCGTGTATATTCAGCCAACATGTAAACATTAGATCAACGTGCTGGAGAGCCGAGGCCACACCCACTTCCTGAGGGGGCGTGGTCAGAGAGAAAACAGACTGTTCTGAGGAGGACTGAAGAAGAGGGTTTTTCAGGCAGACCAAAATCTGATTTCAAAGTGTTTTTTTGAGCATAAACTTTAAAGACATGTTTTGGGGACCTCTTAGACCAATATATGTTGATGAAAAAGCGTGATATGTCACCTTTAAAAGTCTCAGTCGAATCAGCACAGCACACTTGGGGTGGAAGACTGTTCCAGAGAGATGGAGCCACATGCTCAAAGGCACGGTCACCCTTAGTTTTAGGGCTGACACGAGGCACAGCAAGCAGACCCTGATCTGAGGATCTAAGGGTTCTGAAAGGGTGGAGCAGGTCGGGGATATAACAGGGTGCTTGATAATGGATTGCTTTGTATGTTAATATGAGGATCTTAAACTGACTGCAAACACTTAAACTGATCTTAGGTATATTCTACAACGCCCTCTGTCATGGTGCACAGATTAAAAAACAAGAGGTAGTGCAAAATAAAAGAACACACAAAGACAGAGACCACACAACTCTCCTGCAGGGTTAAAAGCAGAGGAATGAAAATAAGTAATAATATGTAGAAGTATAATATGAGCGAGCTGCTTGTGCCACAGTTTGGAAGCCACTGCCAAGAAGGCTTAGAGACCACAAGAAGTAGACTTCAAAGACCTCGAGGGGTGTAGACTTGCAGAAGGTCAGAGATCTAAAGTTTTTAAAGATTTAAAAAGGAACAATAAAATCTGGACCCCGCTGCCTTTTCCAGGACTGTGGTGCAGATTGTTGAGGTTCAGCACTGATGTTTACTTTTTGGGGATTATCCTGAAGATCTGGAGGAGCAATCAATAAAGTATCTACAAGCACTCATATGACTCTTGGATTAAGAAGTGTTGTCTTACTTTGGCTGCTCTGCTTCTTTGGAAGACCTGCAAAGACAAAAAACAGAACATTACTGAACACCGGCTCTGTGGTCAACACGTATCACACTGCTGACGTATAACTGAGTGTAAGAGGAGGTATTTACATCCTTAATCAAATACCTAAACACCTCCCTGTGTTATTGAGACATCTCTCTTTAATCTGATGATGTGCATGACGTTGATTATTCAACATATGACTTACTTTTCAGTGTCAGTGCCTGGTTTTGAAGCTGCAGCCGGATCTTGTGCCTTTACTGTTAAAGAAAGAACAGGGATATGTAAAAACCATAACGTTGAGTTAAACACATTAGGAGTGATGGTTTCTGCACAGAGAGGAAGGTACCTTTGGTGGAAGCAGGAGTCTCAGTCTTCTCTTTGGCGTCTGTGTTTGAGCTAACAGGAAACTCCGGCTGAGGGACCACCTTCTCTATCCCCTGCTTTATCCAGTCAATCATCCTGTGAGGCACACATGGAAACATAGTCTTCAAATTCCTCTGCATGTGTGTGGAGACACTTCTCAAAGAGGCATTGGTACCTAAGAGTTGCACACTCTCATACCTGGGTGGGTAAGGTTTGATTTCAGGTTTCTCTGGTTCTGGTTCCTTCACAGGAGGCGGCATCACAGGCTCTGCAGTGGAGAGAAACCAAACATGTGTTCAATATATCAAATCTGAATCTCTGCTGGGTCTGTACGAGCGTTCAGATCTGGTCTTACCTGGAGCAGCTGCTGGGGGAAGCACCTGGGGAGAGACAAAGAGAGGAGGTCACTTCAGCAGATCAAACATCACACACTTATATCAGATTTTAAAAGTCAGGAATTGAAGGTTACTCTATTTTATGAAAAGAACAAACTGTACAGAGTAAAAACTTACAAAAATAAAACATTAGTCGATTTTAAAACATGAAAATATCAAGAAAGCCATGATTACAATGTTTAAAATGACAAACTCGTAAACAAGGCTTACAGTAAGGATGATAAAATACTTATATGAAGACTTTTTTAAACTGAAAACAAACTTTGACAGCAGGTTATCATTTTCTGATTTGTTTGTTTTTGTCACGTATCAATAAAAATTGCTCTCAGAGATGTTTAGCTGTTATTGACAGGGTTTATGTTATCTCTAGTTAAAGCAATAACACATAGTTTCTAAAATAAAGTCTAAACTATGACAAACAATCCCAGGAATAGATCTACAAGGTAAAACATTTCAGATTACAGTCTCTAAAATCTACAGAAGCGTATTGCATTCACATTGTCATGATCCTCATCATGGCAGCCCTCTCCTCTCCTTTGTGTGTGTTTTGTCATTTCCCTGTCTGTTGCTCCTCCTCCTTTGTCTCTTCCCCTTGTTTGTGTCTTGTGGGTGAATGTGGGTAGGGTTTCCATTCTGCAGGCAGCACCAGGTGAGGCCACTCAATAATCAACCCTCTCCTATAAAGACTCCGGATTCTCTCCTACTCGTTGCCAGATCGTACTTCAGTTTTACGGGGTACACTGAGTCTGTGGCTCCTCAAGCATGTTTTTGTTTTGCTTGTCTTTGTGTGTGTCAAGCTGACGTCCTGGTGTGTTTTCATTTAGATTCAGAGTTTGCCGTGCATGCTTCCTGCTCTTGTGCTGATCGCATGTTTAACTAAAGTATCTACAAGCACTCATATGACTCTTAGATTAAGAAGTGTTGTCTTACTTTGGCTGCTCTGCTTCTTTGGAAGACCTGCGAAGACCTGCCTTTGCCTGAGCTCCAGTTACCCTCTGTGGAAGGACTCTGGAAAGAGGGACTGCTCCGCTCGTTACCCACGGCGCCATTACCACGGAGTTCACTCTAAATAAACACTTGTATTTTTCACAATCCAGCTTGCCTGAGTTTTGCATTTGGGTCCAGTCCTAGTGACAATCATAACACACATGAGGAGAAAAAATCTGCTCTGTTTTTCTGAATCAACAAGATACCCAGCGCTTGAGTTCCAGTATTTTCAACAATTCTCTGATTGTCTCTTGAGTCACCACGTAACCAGCTTGAATGCATTTCAGATGCATCATCTTATATCCATGAAGCATGACATATCTGCTCAGCTGATCCTGGAGAAATGCTTCAACATGCAGCAGATCAGAACGAGCCTTATGTCTAAACATCTGCAAAGTCCTCAGGTGCCAACGCAAAGCTGACAAACTAATAACAATACCATCTATGTTAGATGATTTCCCAACATCTTAAACCTAAAATAAAATAAAGCTGGATTAAATTGAACAACTGGGGCATGTTTACTTTCTTGTTTGGCCTTGAGGTGCTGTTGGGATTTTACAGTAGCGGTATCTCGTTAGTGTGAATGCAACACGCTTCTGTAAAGATCTTTTTAATATTTTCCACAGTTTTCTCTGTTTTGTGGATTATTCTTGACATATTCAGGTTTACAGTTTTGTCTAGCACCGACATTTTACCTCTGCAGGCTGCTCGGCCGGTGGCGGCTCTTTGCCCTTCAGGTCAGGCTGAGGAACTACTTTCTCCAAACCCTGAGCGATCCAAGCTATCATCCCTTTTCTGTGGACAGAAACAGACACACTGAACATTGAATGATCTCTTTCCAGAGATGTTAGAGACACTGAAGAGCACCAAGCGAAGCAAACTGTGAGCCGACATGTGGTGCGCAAGCAGAAATAAAACCAGCTGCCAGAAGCTTTGATTATCTCTAAGTCTTCCCTGGGACGGATATAATGAAGATCGTGTGCTCAGCAACAGCAGGACTCCTGAATGTGACGAAGCACACTGCACGAATGAGTCCATCTTAAAGGAATGATACAACAACATCTAATCTGTGCTGCTGGAGTCATTAAGCTGCAGGAGCATGGTGCAATGGAAGAACGCTGTATGGATTGTGTATCAGAACAAATCAGCTCACTGTTTGGCAACCGGTGTGTTCATGTGCCCCAAAAGAACATCCTTGTTGGTATCCTCTCTCTTTGCCTCAAACTGCTCCCTGTTTGGTATCATGGACCGGTTCATGAGGCAGCTCACTTAATGGCTTACCACATCTTAATTGGTTAACGAGCTCTTTAAATAGACGAGGTTGCTTTATTTGTATCTGTAGGTAGATTTGGTTAACAGTGAGCGAGCTCTCAGTCATGCGAATGACAGAAACGTAGGAGACCAAGTTGAACCCTGTGTGTTGGTTACTTCACAAAGCAGCTCACCATGTGGCGTCCTGTATTCTGATTGGTGTAATAATATAATCTCATTCCTGTCTCCCGTTGATTTTACACAGTTATTCATGCGTTTGGTCATTTAACTCCCTCTGTGGTTGGGTGTACCCTGACATCAGTAGGAGCAGCTTTGTTGGTTGTAACTAAATTCTGACTTGTAACCAAAGGCGACCTGGCCTTGCCTCTCAGCGATTTCTTACGACCCTCCCTTCCTCTGTTTTTATCTATCTTTTAACTCTTGTGTTCTTTCATCTGCCACAGTTTGTTGTTCTGTATTTTTGTGAAGCACTCTGCACCTTTGTCCAAAAAAAATGCGATGAATAAAAAGAATTAAGGCTTCAAATACGATCACCATTTGGCATCCCGCTTGTTAAGTGTTGAAGCATCTTACTCTTTTGCAGTCCAGAGGAAAATGTTACTGCTCAAGGATTTCTCTTCTAAGTCTCCGGAGACAAAACTGAGATTCTCACTTCAGCCTCATTCAAGTTTCAAATTGTTCTCATTCATTTCTCATTAGTTTTCGTTTGGATGGCTTTTGGATTTTGTTAAAATGTACGCTTTAGTAAGTTTTGTTGCTTCTTTGCCTTTTTGTTTAATCAATCAATCAATCAATCTTTATTTGTATAGCGCCAAATCACAACAATAGATTGTCACAATTCTGCATTTGGGTCCTCCTCCTTCTTTTTCATCACGTGACAGTGTTTGTGTTTGTTCAGGTTACAAGTTTGCGTTCTCTATTTCACCTCTCATTATCAGGCGGTCTACTTATTGAGTGATTTATCAAGTGCTTGAATATGTGGCTTCTTGGAGCTGATTGGCTCAAGCAGCTTACAATTCAACATCCTGATGATCCATTGGTTCATACACCAGCTCACTATTTGGCATCTTTCCTGTTAAATGGCTCAAGCAGCTCACTCTCTGGCATCTTGCTTAATCAGGAGTTGATAAAGCAGATCACTATTTGGCATCCCGCCGAATCCTGGTTTATAAAAAGGCTGACTTAGCATCCTGCCTTCTGATTTGAGAGAAGCTCAATATTCAGCAATCTGTTTGTTGATTGGTTTAAAAAGAAGATCACTATTTTGCATCCTCATTTTGATTGGTCTATAAATCATCAACCTGTTGGTTCATATTTTCCCAAACAGCTCACTATCTGGCATTCAGAATGCTGCCTGGCTTGCTATTTGGCATGCAGCTATCATCCGTCATTAATACTCACTCATCTCCAGGATTACTGTCGCTCACAGAGAAGAGAAAACACAGAGGAGACATCAACAACACGTCTACTTCAAACACAAGGAGCACAGTGACTATTCAACCAGGAACACTTGTTTACTTTTATCATACTCATCATGTTGTCTATCTGAGACATGGTTCAAGCTCTTATTCAAGGATTAAGTTATTACATCGTAATATTCTTTAAGTCCTGGTTGAACAGTTTCACACATTCACACGACACAAATGCACAATGTTTACCTGGGTGTTGTGTTTTCCTCCTGAGGATGAAGAGGGCAGGAGATATGGATGAAGATGATGAATGAAGGATATATATGTGATCTGAACTTGAAATGAGTCTCTATTGAAAAGTCTGATCCTTACTTTAGTGATGGAGTTGGCTCGATTTAGCTTCGGTGAGACTGTAGGCTTCGGAATAGTGCTGCTGATCCACCCTAACACACCGGCCTGAGAGCCAGGAGCCGGGCTGTGAACAGGAAATGTGGAATTTCAAGCTTTGAATCTACTCATTGAACTGAAGCAAAGCCAGAAGACATCACACTTTCCAACAACCATGTGTTAAAAAGCTCAATAAGGTATCTTTGAAAGCAACACAATGATGGCTCATAGCCCTTTCCTGTGAGGTAAGTTTTATGCTTTATGCATAAATAGTGTGAATGTAAGAGTAACTCACCCGTTCCCCTCCGCTGGCTGGGCGTCCTGCTTAGATTTATCAGCTGATTTTTGAGCTGTTGATAAATAAGAAGAATAAATCTGTAAACTAAAACTAAACAACTAAACAACGTCAACAATAACAATAACAATAAACTAAACAATGTAATTTTCACTGTGTGAGCGATCTTACTTTCAGTTTTGCAGTCATCTTGGAACGTCACTTTTTTCTGTCAAAAACAAAAAATCATATGAAAAGAATTAAAACACAAATATTTAAATGTAAATACTATAGATTCCTAAAAAAGTTGATACAGGTCACTGACAAAGGAGTTATAATTAAAATAATCAAACATACAATGTTTGAAAACAAGAAAAACTATCAAAAAATGTATTTGTCTTCTATTAAAACATCAAAAAGGGTCATTGTTATGGAAGATGATTAGGGCCACTGAAAAAATATGATTTTGGAAGGAAGACGAGCAAAACAGTTTTTCTAAGATATACATATTTTTTTCATTCTGAGATTAAATTCAGAATTCTGACTTTTTTCTCAGAATTCCGGAATTAAAGTCAGAATTCCGGAATTAAAGTCAGAATTCCAGAATTAAAGTCAGAATTCCAGAATTAAAGTCAGAATTCTTGAACTAAAGTCTTGATTCCAGAATTAAAGTCAGAATTCCAGAATTAAAGTCAGAATTCTTGAACTAAAGTCTTGATTCCAGAATTAAAGTCAGAATTCCAGAATTAAAGTCAGAATTCTTGAACTAAAGTCTTGATTCCGGAATTAAAGTCAGAATTCCAGAATTAAAGTCAGAATTCTTGAACTAAAGTCTTGATTCCAGAATTAAAGTCAGAATTCTTGAACTAAAGTCTTGATTCCAGAATTAAAGTCAGAATTCCAGAATTAAAGTCAGAATTCCAGACTTAAAGTCAGAATTCTTGAACTAAAGTCTTGATTCCAGAATTAAAGTCAGAATTCCGGAATTAAAGTCAGAATTCCAGAATTAAAGTCAGAAAAAAGTCAGAATTCTGGAAGTGAAGTCTTGATTCCAGAATTAAAGTCAGAATTACGGAATTAAAGTCAGAATTCTTGAACTAAAGTCTTGATTCCAGAATTAAAGTCAGAGTTCTTGAACTAAAGTCTTGATTCCAGAATTAAAGTCAGAATTACGGAATTAAAGTCAGAATTCTTGAACTAAAGTCTTGATTCCAGAATTAAAGTCAGAATTACGGAATTAAAGTCAGAATTCTTGAACTAAAGTCTTGATTCCAGAATTAAAGTCAGAGTTCTTGAACTAAAGTCTTGATTCCAGAATTAAAGTCAGAATTCTTGAACTAAAGTCTTGATTCCAGAATTAAAGTCAGAATTCCAGAATTAAAGTCAGAATTCCAGACTTAAAGTCAGAATTCTTGAACTAAAGTCTTGATTCCAGAATTAAAGTCAGAATTCCGGAATTAAAGTCAGAATTCCAGAATTAAAGTCAGAAAAAAGTCAGAATTCTGGAAGTGAAGTCTTGATTCCAGAATTAAAGTCAGAATTACGGAATTAAAGTCAGAATTCTTGAACTAAAGTCTTGATTCCAGAATTAAAGTCAGAGTTCTTGAACTAAAGTCTTGATTCCAGAATTGAAGTCAGAATTACAGACTTAAAGTCAGAATTCTTGAACTAAAGTCTTGATTCCAGAATTAAAGTCAGAATTCCGGAATTAAAGTCAGAATTCCAGAATTAAAGTCAGAAAAAAGTCAGAATTCTGGAAGTGAAGTCTTGATTCCAGAATTAAAGTCAGAATTACGGAATTAAAGTCAGAATTCTTGAACTAAAGTCTTGATTCCAGAATTAAAGTCAGAGTTCTTGAACTAAAGTCTTGATTCCAGAATTAAAGTCAGAATTACGGAATTAAAGTCAGAATTCTTGAACTAAAGTCTTGATTCCAGAATTAAAGTCAGAATTACGGAATTAAAGTCAGAATTCTTGAACTAAAGTCTTGATTCCAGAATTAAAGTCAGAGTTCTTGAACTAAAGTCTTGATTCCAGAATTAAAGTCAGAATTCTTGAACTAAAGTCTTGATTCCAGAATTAAAGTCAGAATTCCAGAATTAAAGTCAGAATTCCAGACTTAAAGTCAGAATTCTTGAACTAAAGTCTTGATTCCAGAATTAAAGTCAGAATTCCGGAATTAAAGTCAGAATTCCAGAATTAAAGTCAGAAAAAAGTCAGAATTCTGGAAGTGAAGTCTTGATTCCAGAATTAAAGTCAGAATTACGGAATTAAAGTCAGAATTCTTGAACTAAAGTCTTGATTCCAGAATTAAAGTCAGAGTTCTTGAACTAAAGTCTTGATTCCAGAATTGAAGTCAGAATTACGGAATTAAAGTCAGAATTCTTGAACTAAAGTCTTAATTCCAGAATTAAAGTCAGAATTCCGGAATTAAAGTCAGAATTCTTGAACTAAAGTCTTAATTCCAGAACTAAAGTCAAATTCCAGAATTAAAGTCAGAATTCTGGATTTAAAGTCAGAACTCTGGAACTAAAGTCTTGATTCCGCCCTCCAAAAAAAAGTATTTTTTTCCGTTGCCCTTGTTCTCTTCCGTAGATTTTGAATTGTTGGTCCCCAGCGTTAGTTGATAGTTAAAACAAACTGTACACAGTTTATTCCCCATGTACTTTAACTTAAATCACTCAAAGTGTGAAAAATCACAAAGGTGATAAAACATAAATATATTTGCTTCATTAAAGAGTTGACTTGACTAAAAAGGAGTCGTTGCTTACAGGAGCAGCATTTGTGGCGGCGCCTTGTTTCTCGTCCTTTTGCACTTCAAGTTTTTGGGGCGGCGGCTCAGGCAGCTGGGGACCGACTTTGGCCACCCAGCTCAACATCCTGAGAGAGCGGAGACAGAAACAGAGACGGTTACTGCTGGAAAACATCAAACTGAATCAGACACAAGCAACAGGAAATATTATTTCTTCTGTCTTCCTTTTCATGATTATAAGAGAAGAAGAAAGACGACTTTTTCAAGACAAATTGTTTTACTTTTCAGAAACCTTACTGGTGCACATTTATCCTTGAGCTTGGACACAACATTTGAATGAATAATTTAACTGCAGGGGAATTAATAACCTTTAAAAAAGTGAAGGCAAACAAAACATTTAAATTCTCATCTACAACCCTTCTGTTAAAAACCTTACGATTAGATCGTCCTGCTCCTTTAAAGGACAAATATTCAAACACAAGACTTCCTCCTACCTCTGCAAACACGAGCTTCATTAGAGAAACATCCAAAATAAAAGTTTTGAATGAAAAACAGTTGAACAGAAACATTTAGCTGTATTTCCACTCTGTCTCCAGCTGACCTGTTTCTCTCTGTACGGTGCTTAATGGTCTTTAGATCAGGTGTGGCTGAGTGTCAGCCTCAATTACAGCTGACAAGTCATGACCCTAATCCTCTGCAGGCGGTCTGCGGCAGTTAGGATGCACTTCATCACATCCAACCGTCCCTCATACTGGTGTCCAGTTGGTTACTTGCACTTTCCAGTAAGCCTTTTATCCTTGTAACCACTTTCCAGTGAGGATTCGACCAGTTATCAGTGTGGTTGTGAATGATCTGACACTCAGGAAGTTAGTCTGCCAGTTTAACACTCATGTGACCAGTTTGGTCTTTAAAATGACTCTAAATCAGTTAATTAGTAAATTGTCGAGCCAGAAAGTTGCTGAGTCAATTATCCAGTCAAACATTCAGATCAAGAAACTGTTTGAAAATACGCCATCAAACCAGGAAACCAGTTAAATGGATAATAATCAGTCACTGCATTTACGTAAGCTAATAAATTATTGGTCATACAATTAAAACCAATTTACAAGTCATCAAAGAACGAGCGTTTCAGAGAGTTCACTAGTAGAAAGGTTGGATATTGGCGCAGATATTGCACTTAAGTTTGGTGGAGGTGGTGGCTCTTCTTTGGTCACCACCACCAAACTAAATGTCAACAACGTGACTTATCCCAGAACACATTGTTGCTCCTCAGTAATCCCCAAAATAGCTGCATTAATTTAATCTGTCGAGCCGAAAAACACAAATCACATGTCTACCTTGAGTGTCTTTACAATGTGGACCAACCCCTCTAACATTTGATCGCAAAACTCCAAATGTTGCCTCTTTGAAAGCACTCAAAAAGTCTGGTACAAGTCCAGAAAACTTGGATCAGGGTGGTTGTTGTTCCTGAACGTTTTCTTAAATGAACAAATCAGAAAACAACCAACACTAAATCTGCAGATAAGCTTTATAACTACAGAAAACACCACATACTGCATGATATCTATGATATCTAATATTCTACTGAGACTCTGCTGGACAATGTTGATATCCACATTGATCAGACGGGTTAATACTCCATGAGAATGCTGCATCACTGGATAATTGAAGACTTGTATCGGTCATACTTCTAATCAAAGTACCACATCACTGCTACAACCTCATGTCAGTCCATATCTTCAAACAATTTAACTTAAAAGCACAAGAATGAAAGCAGAGTCTCTTTAAAAAGTCCCAAAGCCAGCAGTATACACACGTCTAATAAACAAAACAAGTTACCAAGGGCAGCAACACCTGGTCTCCTCTCTGCAGTGTTCCCAAAGCTAGAGTCTCAGTCCATATTTGGGGATGTGGTGCAGAGGTGCGAGTGGGAGGGGTCTGTCTGTTTGGGGTCTTACCTGAGTTGTTTAATCAGGGTCCATCAACATCCCAACGAGCGGCCCTGGAGGAGCTGCGTAGACCTGTAGGGATCTAAACACTGTGGGAGGATTAGGATGGAACTCCACTAACAGGATTACGAGGGAAACGAAGGACAGGGAGACGGAACGAGATGGGACAGGGGCTCAGATTAGACTCCCAAAAGCTGAGGGAACCTCGGCACTACATAACTACAGACGACAAAGATAATAAAACCACTGATTATTCAACTTTGAGAGTTTTAAAGACAGACTGAAACACCCTGACGCTGACAGAAACCCTCCTGTGTGTTTTCTCTGGTGCAAAATGAGAGATCAGTTTCATCCTTTTACCTTCAGTTAAGACGACGGTGATGTTCCCTGGACACGTTTAGACTGGCTTAGCATTAAGTGTCTGTGGTATATGTTATTAACGGTGTCTCTTCAGACAATCTATTATGAAACAAGTGTTTATATAAGACCCTAAGACAACATATGTGTATGTGTAAAACAATATAACACCACAAACATCAAAAACATACTCTAAGTTTACCTCTTAAAGTTTACAAATACATTAAATAGAGTGATTTATTTAAATTAAAGACAGTGAAGTGAACTTGATTGCATTATTTTCCATTATTATTAGTGTCAAAACTCAGCTAAGTCCCTAAAACATGGTTTGTCTTAAAGGCACAGAGAGGAGTTTTCATGTTGTGTTGATTCTGGCGCCCCCTCTGGACAAAGTAGGCAGTGAAGCCCAGGATGAAGACTACATTTCCCATGAGCACCATCACCCATTGTGGTAAAGATGTGTCTCTTGACAAAGAGGCATTTGTTGTGAAGCTAATGAATGATTACAGAGCTTCTTCTTGATACAACTTTTCACACGTGTCTGGTTTAGTATTCATGATGTGGATGAACAAACTGGTTTGAGGACTCTATGATTTCTATAACAGAGCTTATATTTTGATGCATTTTCTCAGATTCTTGTTCCTTGTAGGAGTAATGACCTTAATTGATGAGAAGATGGAGCTCTAGAGGAAAAATCAGGTTGAAAACAAGCAGCAACCTCTGGGTTTCAAATATGAAGCCAATGCAAAACTGCAGTTCTCCAAGTGTCCAATGTCTGAGCTCCTGACCCTCTCTCTCAGACTGAGCCCAGACACCCTTCAGAGGAAACTCATTTCAGCTGCTTGTATCCAAGATCTCATTCTATCGGTCATGACCCACAGCTCAGGACCAGAGGTGAGGGTAGGAATGTAGACCGACTGGTAAATTGAAAGCTTTGCCTTCCAGCTCAGCTCCCTCTTCACCACGACGGTCTGGTGCAACGCCCGCATAACTGCTGACACTGCACCAATCCGCCTGTCCATCTCACAATCCCTTTTACCCCCACTCCCCAACAAGACCCCAAGATACTTAGACTCCTCCACTTGGGGCAAAGACTCGCTCCCCACCGAGAGAGAGCAATCCACCGTTTTCCTGCAGAGAACCATGGCCTCAGACTTGGAGGTACTGACTCAATGCATATGTTCTTTATAACTAAGATTCCAAATCAGATGCTTTAAACAGATATCCTACAAAAGAAAAAATGCATCATACGTATGTTCAAAAAGTAACAAGATGAGGCTTTATGTCCTTCAATACAACCCATGGAGTTGCCCCCTGCTGGCCCATCCAGATTGGCTAAACTATGAAAACCTGCAGGCTTGGCGCCCTTGTTTTAAACTGTATCATTAAATTTTTGTGAACTTAAGTTGAAGTTAAAAGCCTTTTTATTGAGTCAGTATTTCAAAGCCAACGCAAAGATTGATTCACTGGGATTTGGACAGATTTTTATTTCCTTTGTTGCATTTGGAGCTTATCCTTCATTGATGCACACTAACTGTGTTTTTAAAAATCTTATTGATTGCATAAAATTTCTAGTGAATGATTCTGTTCTTCTTTAAAGGTCGTCATGTGGCACTGAAAGTAGGGAGTCTACAAATATGAGTGTGGAAAAGTCTCAGATGATTTCAATCGCTCTGTTTGAGTGCAAAGCTTCTTGTTTGTGCTCCTGAAGTGAGATCCGCAGCTGATCGGAGCAGCAGCTGTCGCTCCGTGTGCTGTTTAATGTTAAAATCGGATTGCAGTTTGTCCCGGAGGTGTGACGGATGACCTGCGGAGCTCTGCAACCAGAATTAAGAGGGCAACTGTGCAGCAAACAGTCCAAACCTTCAAATTACTTTTCATCTTGCAGAAACGGAGGAGCTGCTGCTGCACTGCTGCCTGTCTTCTTTTATATCATGTGACATTCAAATACAGTATGCACCAACCTCATCATTTCAAAGACAGACTAACACAAACTATGACAGTGGACGCAGGAGGAGGAGGAGGCCAGAAACTCATGTGTTCTGAAAGTAGTACCCACTTTGACGGGGCAGATTTGAGAGCTGCTGTGACCTGATCTGACCTGGTGTAATACACCATCGCCATTCTTTACACAAATCATGCTTTAGTGTTATTTCTGCTCTCTCTCAACTCTGTTTGAACCTCTGATGTATTCATCCATGTTGTGTCTTATGCTGCTCCTCTTTTACTTTGTCATAAAACAGAATATTTCATTCTCTTTTGTCTCACACTCTCACAGAAGTCATGGGTGTGTTTCAGACCGCAGCAGTAGATCTGTCTGTATTTGGAGCACATGAACTCACAAACATGCAGCACTTTGGTATTTTGTTTTCAGTGTTTGTTGCATACCTTCTCAGCAGGAAGGTGCAGCAGCCTCGGGTTAAACTGTTAAAGTGGCCCTGAGGAGGATTAGCTGATAACAAGGTTAAGTCCAGCGTCAGCGAAACAGAGGATTTGAACTCAGGTGCTCCAGGTGCCTGAGCCAGATCACAGATCCGGCAATTCTTCAGACGGGGGGGTGTCCAGCCTTTTTCTGCAAAAATATGTACATCCAAAAACACCAGAGGCATTTTAACTTAAGACGTACGAAGTTTTGTCTTCTTTGAGAAACATGGAGGGACACTAAAGGTGTAACATCAGTGGCCAAAAGTGGATCCAACCAGCTGCTGCACTTACTCTAACAAGAACTCAGAAAAGAGATCTTCAGATGAGCTTCTCTGATAAATGTTAGATAGACACCTTCATATCTTAAAGGGCTCATAGTGCCCTTCTGGAGTGTTGTGTTTACTGGATGCAGGCGTAATGCCAACTTAAATTTGCATGATGAGAGGATTAGGGAGGTAGAGCCTTCAATCATCAGACCTCTCTACTTCAGAATCCTCCACCGGTAACAGTCCTTGGAGGCAGGCGCCTTTAAAGCGTTCAGCTTGGATCAAGCTTATACTTAGGGTTCTGCTGCTATAGGCCTAGGCTTGACATAATGAGCTCCTGCCTCTCCCCCTCCCTCTCATTATCCTTAACAAAGATCCTCTAATCTGCGTCTTTGTCTTTGCATCTTCACCAGGTTTTGTCGGCCACTTGTGCTGACAAGAACTTGGAAAAGAGATCATAGAAGCTCGTAATGATCACACACTATCATATTTTAAACTTACACCACCTTATAGTGCCCTGCTACCCCTTTAGGCTTGCTGTCTGCAGACCTGATTCTGCTATCAGTCCCCTATCCTTTAAAATAATCTGACAATCCGCTCCTGTTGCAGGTTCCTGCCTGCAATTTGTACCTTCTTCTTGCCACTGTCCTCAAGTTCTTCCTCCTTAAAGGTACAGTGTGCAGAAATAGGATTATTAAACAGCATTGCTTACTCCTCCTGTTGGTGGCCGTCGAGGATAAGAAGCTCCTGTGATGCACGAGGAGTATGATTCTCCTTTTGTCAAGTTTTTACAATTAAAAATGTCTGTCAATGCAAAGTCTTTCATGCACAACAACCGCTCTTTTCTTCTTCTCCTGACTCTTACAACCATCACATTTTCAGCAAATGGAATCATGAAATTAACTTTTGATGAGATTTGGTACCATACAAAATGAAATATTATTTTAAGTTATTGCAATAAAAATAGACAACTCTATGAAAATAATTAAAGTGTACAAGCCTGCATTCAAATCTGTTTGTATTACAAGTCAAATGTACTTTTAATGTCCCGAGTAAAACTATTTCACTGGAGGAAAATACTGCAGGCTGGGGAGGAAAATGTCATTTGTAATATAATAATACTTATGATGATTATTATATAATCCTATATAATAATAATAATAATAATAATAATAATAATAATAATAATAATAATAATAATAATACATTAATAATACATTTTACAAAGTAAATAAATAATAATAATAATGGCTGATTTTGTTTGATTATTAATGACTGTAATTGTTTTCACATAAAGCTTACAACAAAGGCTTTAGTTTCACAGTCAGCAGAGCTTGTGCATTAAAACCGGCACACACTGCCCTCCTGTGGACAAGCTGTTAACTGCAGAATAAAAATAAGACAATTTAGATGTTAAACAGTTGTAATGGTTTTGGGGGGAATAAGGGACCATGATGTAAAACCCTAACGTTTGTCCATTTAGTATTAAAGTCTGTAACTTGCTGTTGATGCCTCCTTACAGCTCACTCAGCTTTAATAAGACAGGAGAAAGATTTTCTAAATCTTTATTTAAAGTGAGATCTCTGATTTCATGTTTTGGTTTGAGATGAAAAATGTGGATTTAGACGCAGCCTTAATGTCAAATTAAAATGTAATAAAACAATCACATTTTTAAATAAAACACGTGTGTGACTGGTGTTTACCACAGATACAGTTAAAAAAAAAACTTGCAGTCTTTCATTTATTAGGCCATCAGTCTCTGTTATGGTGTTCTGTGGAATAATGCCACTGATGCGTGTGCAGACATGTGCAGACCCATAATCCTGGGCGTCACCACACCCTTACATGCAGGTACTCCATACACTCCTTCTTACATCTTCTGTATACATTTCCTAATACACATACCTCCCATACTCAGACATACCAATGGAGTTGTGGTGTAAGTTTCACGGCTGTTAAAGGAGTAAAGGATGCATCGGTTCAAAACATTGAATTAAAACAGGAAACTCATTTTTCAATGCATCTGTTCTGGATCAGTGCAGGTTTGAAGTAGGGCTTCATAATATCAGAATGATAAGATGATTATGATAAATTACATCATTGCAATATTCATATCGCAATCATTCTGAAAACACTGAACAGGAGCACAGAGAGGTGAAGAGAGAGTCTGAAACCATCACTGCACAAATGATATAAACAAGAAAGAAGAAGTACAGTAATATTAATAATGAATAACAAAAGGAAACTAAAGCCATCAGAGTGTTGTTACTGAGCGTGTGAATCACCACAGATCGGTGGATTTAACTAAACTGAACTAACAGAGAAAGCAACCAAACTGGAACTCCTGAAAAATGTAAATACTGTCTTATTAACCGGGGATCACTGGACGTCAGTGAGTAATCAAATTATGTCAGAGTTACTGCACAACATGATGACACTGGTTGGACATGTTGTGCATGCACTCCTGCATATTTCTAAATGATAACCACTCCAAAGCTGCTCATACCTCGACGTCATGGTTTCACACCACACTGGAGCAGCAATTATTTAATAATGAATCTAAAAGTTAAAATTCTAGAGAACATTTCATCGATTCATTTGATCCCCAAGTTAAGACTCTGGTAATACTCGCTTTACATTATTTATATGGATGTACAGTCTGTTTTGAAAAGGGGATTAAAAAATGTTTTGCAACTAACTATTGAAATTCTGCATTTCATCACAATTAAAAAACAATAAATTGACATCTCCAATTTATTTATATGGCAGTTGTTGGTGTGCAATTATTGACATGCATTTCAAATGCCTGTCTGGACTGAGACTACACTTATAACAGCTTCTATTTATGGATATGACTCTTAATTATTGGATATCTGTCTGTTTGGCAGAGCCCCGACCCTCTGGAACAACCTCCCAGAGGGTCAGATCGGTAACTTCTGTATCCTCTTTGAAGAACACATTTTTATTGATGTGCTTTTACAGAAGATTTCACCAGAGCAAGTTTTAATCTAGATCAGGCATGTCCAAAGTACGGCCCGGGGGCCAGTTGCGGCCCGAGGTCCATTTATTTATGGCCCCAAGCTTCCATCTTAAAAAGTGTTTTTTATAGCAAAGAAATGAATCACCTTCTGAATCATCTGTACATTTGTAGTTTCTTTCAAGCGCACAAACAAACTAAAGTCAATCCAGAAACGTCTCAAAAAGCTTCATATGGACTTCCTCTCTAAAGCCAAAGCTCTGGGAATTCTTCAAGACGGCAATAAAGAAGAAACACAAGAACTCTTAAAGCTGACAGGTTTTCAAATTAATGTTTTCATCATGATGTCAAAATGTTCTTGATGAACACTAAAAGTTCAGAAGACACAAAAGAGGACACAAGACAAGATCAAAATTATGAAATTGTACAGAAAAGGCAAAATTTGGTGCATAAAAAAATGTTCAGAACTCAGGAAAATAATTATTTAGTTCTTAAAGTGTTGTCTGCTGGTCAGAAAAGTCTTCAAAACAACATGAAAAAGAAGTGTGATTAAATCCAGATCGTGATCCTGCTTTAGGGAAATAATGAGACAATATTTTTCACACATTGCCCGACGCTTAAAAACATTTTCCTCCAGAAGAAGATAACGTTTGCTAATCTTTACATGGTACTTCCTTTCTGTTTTATTGAGAAAACATTTAAAATAATTGTTATTAAAAAGATATTTCATATATAACTTTTATGATTCCTAAGTCTCAGTAGGAGCCACTGGCCCTGAGGTATTCAGACAACATCAAATGTGGCCCTCTTTGAAAAAAGTTTGGACACCCCTGATCTAGATGTTTTTATTATTTTCAGGCAGTATCACTGGCAGGTTTTTATTCTTTTATTATTCTTTTACATTTTTACATTTCATATTTTTGATCTTTTATCTCTTGTTTTAATCTTGTATCTCTTGTTTTAATCATGTATCTCTTGTTTTAATCTTGTATCTCTTGTTTTAATCTTGTATCTCTTGTTTTAATCTTTTATCTCTTGTTTTAATCTTGTATCTCTTGTTTTAATCTTTTATCTCTTGTTTTAATCTTGTATCTCTTGTTTTAATCATGTATCTCTTGTTTTTAGTCTTCCAACATTGTTTTATCTTTTATCTGTTGGCAGTTTAACCTTTTGATCTTCCTCTGTCACTTCTTCTTGCTGTCACCTCCCTGCAGTTTTTTTCTCTCAAACTTTTAATTATTGTCTTCCTCACATTTCTCTTTTAATGTCTTTTAGTTTCTGTCCTATTTGTAAAAAACTTTGTCACTCTGTTTGAAAAGTGCTTTTTAAATAACTCTTTTTATTATTATTTCTATTACGTGCTTTTGATATGTTTGCAGTTCTGTGCTTTAGATGGCTTGATAGAGGACATTAAGGCTTTGACATTAAAAAACAATCATAGTTAAAATGCTTAAAACTAAAACTAAAATCAATACAGTAAAATAAAAAATAAAAAAGTAAAAGTAAAAACCAAAATTAAAAATTGGTTAAAGTTAAAAAGACCAGATAAATCCAAGAAACAAATAGATAAATAAGATTTAAAAATTGTTGTCAAAACAATGATTCTAATAATGCAGTCCAGGGCTAAAAATAACCACTCCAAATTAAAGGTGACATATCACGCTTTTTTCATCAATATATATTGGTCTAAGAGGTCCCCAAAACATGTCTTTAAAGTTTATGCTCAAAAAAACACTTTGAAATCAGATTTTGGTCTGCCTGAAAAGTCCTTTTCTTCAGTCCTCCTCAGAACAGTCTGTTTTCCCTCTGACCACGCCCCCTCAGGAAGTGGATGTGCCTCGGCTCTCCAGCACGTTGATCTAATGTTTACATGTTGGCTGAATATACACGGCTGCTCACAGACCCGCGTTACTTCAACCCTCTGAATCTGATCCTGATCCTGACGGAGAGGCGCCTGCAGCAGGACCTTTCTGAACCATTGGTCACAGATTTAGTGTTTCTTGTTGTTTTATTTATCAGTATGTCGACGTGTGTCTTGGTACACAGCTACGAACATGTAGCTATGTGGCTATGCTAACTAGCGCTAGCTCGTATCCATGATAAATAAAAATCATCCACTAGATCTTCAAATCTGCAGACGTGGGGAGTCAAACCGACCTTTGTGTTTATTAAGACAGCCTACAACTAGCATGCCTCCCTCCTAAGCTCCTTGTTAGCACACATTTGTGCAGGTAATGAAAAACGGAGGAGGGATTCAGTATTATTTTATACAGTCTATGGGCTGAACAAGCTCCGAGCTCTGACTCTGTGACAGACCGGATATTGTTGTGACGTAACAAAAACACGGAAGTCTGAAACGGCTGGTTTCACACACATTTACAGAAAGGTGGAGAAATCAGAACAGGGGCAGAATGGATTTTTGTCATTCTCGGGGGTTTGTAGACATGCCAGGGACACATATTTCAGGTAGAGAACCATTAAAAAGTCAATTTTGCATGATAAGTCACCTTTAAAAGCCAGATTAAAAAAGGAAGTTTACTTTTAAAAAATGTTTCTCTCTTCCCTGTTCCCTGGAAAGCTCCAGCATGTTCCAAAGAAGATTAAATAAAAGAGTTTGTTTGCTTGGAAAGAGATCCATAGCTGGGTCACAGATTTCCTGCATATCAGCCGCTACTCTGAAGTTCTGATCAGCTGAGGTAGGCTTCATAAGGAAGCTGAGGTTGAGTTGGTTTTTCGCTGACAGGAAGGTCAACACCTTCAGTTGCATGAACGTTTGAGTCAATTGCAAGATTTCCTTCTGTTTACCAATCATTTTATTAATCCCCTCTGATTAATCAAGTATCCTCAAATATCAAAGCTCCTGTATTTCACCTTTGTGTCACTTACTCACGCCACCCACAACCATCCTCTGCACCTCCACCTCCTGTCCTTCACTCTTATGAAACATGAGCTTAAAGTCAGATTTAAGTCGGCTAAGCTCCCTCAGTCTGTTTTTAACCTGAACCTCATGATTTCAACACTCAGTCACTTTGTGTTTTATGTTATAACAATAACAACATGAGTGACGAGTGTCTCTCACTCTTACAAAATTCAATGGGTCTCACATATTTCTGTAAGACGGAGTCACCTGTCCTTCTGTGTGTGGAGGTTATATAAGAGACTGAAGAATGTGTTTCCTGGAGCGTGGAGGCGTTGTGTTTGTCTGAGCTCAGCATCTTCCACTTTTAATCTTCTTGTTTTGTTAACATCTCTGAAGTTCCTCATTGTTTGGACTCACACAGACCAGACTTAGAACAGTAGTCCTCTAACGTGATCGTTTTAGGATTACAGACAGGGTTTGTGTTCATGGGGTGATGATGAAGTAATGAGGGACTTATATAATCACTCAGTATCACTTTACTTAGGTGGGAACATGAGGAAACTTTAAGGATGGGGCGCTGGGAGGATGAATGGATGAATTAATTATTATAAGAACTTCAGCTTGAAACTTCTCAGTCCTTGATGTTAAAATGTAACGATGGCAGATATCTAAATTTAAATATCTAGAGCTGTGGATTCAATTTTAAACACATTTTGAAAGTCCACTTTGGTTTGGGAGTCCTGTATCGATCCAGACTTTGTTTTACTTTCAGAGTTAGAAACAGACTTGTTGTGACAGCGCTGATCTTTCAATAACTGATCTTCAGATAACAGATCTTCATCCTCTCAATATCATCCTCAACCGACTCTCCATCCATCCATCCATCCATTTTCTTCTGCTTATCCGGGGTCGGGTCGCGGGGGTAGCAGTCCAAGCAAATTGACCCAGATATCCCTCTCCCCGGCGACACTTTCCAGCTCCTCCTGGGGAATCCCGAGGCGTTCCAAGACCAGGCGGGAGATATAATCCCTCCACCGCGTTCTGGGTCTACCCTGGGGCCTTCTCCCAGTTCTCCCGAACACCTCTAAAGGGAGGCGTCCCGGAGGCATCCTTATCAGATGCTCGAACCACCTTAGCTGACTCCTTTTGACGCGGAGGAGCAGCGGCTGTACTGCGAGCTCCCTCCGGATGTCCGAGCTCCTGACCCTATCTCTAAGGCCGAGCCCAGACACCCTTCGCAGGAAACTCATTTCAGCCGCTTGTATCCGCGATCTTATCCTTTCGGTCATGACCCACAGCTCATGACCATAGGTGAGGGTTGGAACGTAGACCGACTGGTAAATCGAAAGCTTTACCTTCCGGCTCAGCTCCCTCTTCACCACAATGGTCCGATACAACGTCCGCATCACTGCTGACGCCGCCTGTGGATCTCACGCTCCATTTTACCCTCACTCGCGAACAAGACCCCGAGATACTTAAACTCCCCCACTTGGAGCAAAGTCTCACTCCCCACAGAGAGAGAGCAATCCACCGTTTTCCGGCAGAGAACCATGGCCTCAGACTTGGAGGTGCTAACTCTCATCCCGGCCGCTTCGCACTCAGCTGCAAACCGCCCCAATGCCCGCTGGAGGTCCCCGCTCGAGGAAGCCAACAGAACCACATCGTCTGCAAAAAGCAGAGATGAGATTCCAAGCTCCCCGAACTGGAGACCCTCCTCCCCCCGGCTGCGCCTTGAGATCCTGTCCATCAACCGACTCTGCAGATTTATATTCAGTTGTTGTTTTAAAGACTCGGTGGCTCCTTAAGACACCAATTTCCCTAGTTTATGATTAAATGCATAAATTCTGTCTATCCTGATTGTTCGAAACCGACAACCTCTGGTCTAAAAATATAAGTCTAATGCGGAAGTGCTAAAAACTGCAGTTCATTGAGGATCCACTTGAGGCTGGCTCCGTTAGTCACATACACATGAATGGAAAAAAAGACGAATAAACATGTTTACAGCCTGGTACAAAAGACGAGTGTAGTCTGGATAGCTAATTTCTTGATCTGCACACACTGTACAGGGGGTGAATTTTTTTCTAACGCTGCCATTTCAAAGGTATTGAGATTACGACTCTTCCAATGAGAGGCACAGCTGACTTGATTGACAGGAGGGAACACTGTAGCTGTTAGCTAGGAGGCTCAAAGCCCGCCTCTTTACGTCACACTGGCTCCACAGCAGCAATATGGCTCCCGTCGCCCATTGGCCTCAAAACAGCGCTTCAGAAATAGATGGGTGACGTCACGGATCCTACGTCCATTATTTATACAGTCTATGTTCAAAACATTATTTAACACCTTATACTTCTTCATTGAGAAGTTCAGATCATCTTCTCTTGTCACATTTGCACCCAAGGAAGTTGGTAAATAGATAAATTCTTTCTCTTCATTCCCCTCCTTTAAAACATGTTTCCTTTACTGATTTTAAGAGTAATCATTGCTCCATCCATAGATAGATTCAGGGTTGGTTTGAAGTTTTTCTGGGAAAGTATTCGTGCTTTAGTTTCAGTCATAGACTGTATAAAATATGGACGTAGTATCTGTGATGTCACCCATCTGTTTCTGAAGAGCTGTTTTGAAGCCAGTCGTCAGCAGCAGCCATATTGCTGCTGTTGAGCGATTGTGACGTTAAGAGGCGGGCTTTGAGCCTCCTCGCCAACAGCTACAGTGTTCCCGCCTGTCCATCAAGTCAGCTGAGCCTCTCATTGGAAGACTAGTAATCTCAATATCTTTGAAATTGCTTTGTTAGAAGAAAATTCACCCCCAGTACAGTGTGTGCTGATGAAGAAATGATCTATCCAGACTACACTCGTTTTTTGTACCAGGCTGTAAACATGTTTATTTCTGCTGTAAAGATCGTCTTCTTTGAATGGGTGTGTATGTGGTTTCCTGTACTTCCTGAGCCAGCCTCAAGCAGATCCTCAATGAACTGCAGTTTTAAGCACTTCTGCATTGGACTCTCTTTTAGACCGGAGGTTGCCGCTTGGTTTCAGAGCTGCAGCGGCTGCAGGTTTTCACTCTGATCAGGCGCAGGTGTCTCTCGTCAGCTGCTCTAAAGTTCCAGCTCTGGCTCCTGCAAGCTTCCAGTTCGACCATGTTATCACAAAAAGAAGTAAAAATCTTATCTCATGCTTTTATTATCAGTCATTTACAGACTGCTGTACATTAATGTCTTCACGGATCATATGATTTTATGTGTTTACTCCCACGTATTTCCCATGAAACGAATCAGTCATCATCATTGCCTTCTCTGGAAATCTGATACGGAGCTGCACATTAACTAACAGTCTGATGGCAGATACTTCCTCCTTCTCTCATGAATTGTTCCTTTGTAACTTCTCAAAAACAACTTGAAGTGAATCATTTATGCTGTCATGTCTTGGGACCAGCATTGTCAGTGTTTGCCCATCATCACACTCACACATCTGCAGGTAAGAGATCAGCTTTCAGCTACTTGAGTGGAGACACAAGACTGACACGCCCCTGGCCCTGGAGGACAAGTAGCTCCTGCTCCCAACATGCAGGCCTGCTCATCATACCTGAAGTCTCTAAAAGTAGTATGGGAGGTAGAACCTTCAGTTATCAGGCCCCTCCCTTCCTTTGGAATCATCTACCAGTCAGGTTCCGGGAGGCAGACACCCTCTCCACTTTTAAGAGTAGGCTTCAAACTTTCCTTTTTGATAAAGCTTATAGTTAGAGCTGGATCAGGCTTGGACCAGGTCTTAGTTATGCTGCTATAGGCTTAGACTGACACACTGGGATCCTGTCTTTCCCTCTCTCTCCTCTCTCTGCCTGTCTCTCACTTTAACTCTTCCTGTCCCATTAAAGTTCCTAACCATAGACCTTTCTGGAGTCCCTGAGCTCCCTTGTCTTGTAGGTTCCTCTGGATCTCTGCTGTAGATTCCTTTTTTGGGTTTGTCATTCATCCTTTCTTTCTTTCTTTATTTTCTTTCTTACTTTCTTTACTTCTTTCTTTCTTTACTTCTCTCTCTTCCTTTGTCTTCCTTTTTCCTTTCTTTCTTTCAGTGTTTCTTCATCCTTCATGTCTCCTTTCCTCAACCCGTCCTTTTCTTCTGTCATTCCTTCACCTCTTATTCTCCTCTTTTTCTTTCTTCTGGTCTCCCTCTCTTCTCTCTTTTCTTAGACCTTTCTGGAGTCCCTGAGCTCCCTTGTCTCGTAGGTTCCTCTGGATCTCTGCTGCTGTGGACGTGCCAGACTCCAGCTGCTACAACTACTACTATCCATCTCACCACTATCATCTCTCTCTCTCTTCATCTCCCTCTATCCCTCTCTCCAACACGGTAGGTCTCAACAGATGTGTGTCTAACATGAGTCTGGTCCTACTGGACGTTTCTGCCTGTTAAAGGAAGTTTGTCCTTGCCACTGTAACTTGCTAAATGCTGCAAAGTGCTCTTTAAGATAAAGCTTATAGTTAGAGCTGGATCAGGCTTGGACCAGCTCTTAGTTATGCTGCTATAGGCTTAGACTGACTTACTGGGATCCTGTCTTTCCCTCTCTCTCCTCTCTCTGCCTGTCTCTCACTTTAACTCTTCCTGTCCCATTAAAGTTACTAACCATAGACCTTTCTGGAGTCCCTGAGCTCCCTTGTCTCGTAGGTTCCTCTGGATCTCTGCTGCTGTGGACGTGCCAGACTCCAGCTGCTACAACTACTACTATCCGTCTCTCCACTATCATCTCTCTCTCTCTTCATCTCCCTCTATCCCTCTCTCCAACACGGTCTCAACAGATGTGTGTCTAACATGAGTCTGGTCCTGCTGGAGGTTTCTGCCTGTTAAAGGAAGTTTGTTCTTGCCACTGTAACTTGCTAAATGCTGCAAAGTGCTCTGCTCATGGTGGATTAAGATGAGATCAGACTGAGTCCTGTCTGGAAGATGGGACTGGATCTGATCCGGTCTTCATGTTGGGTCTTTGTTAATAATAGAACATGGAGTACGGTCTAGACCTGCTCTGTTTGGAAAGATTCTGAGGATAACATTTGTTGTGATTTGGTGCTGTATAAATAAAGATTGATTGAGGCACCTAAATATCACACACTGTACCTTTAAGTCTGCTCAAGATGACATCCGTTGGACACTTTTAACGGGTCTAATAATTTAAAATAAGCTTGTTAAATGTATTAAATATCTTAAAGTCTGTTCCCTGGTCAGTTTCAGGGATTAAAAATGACCCCTCTGATAAAGTCTGCCTTAATGTTGATCGTCTTGTTTGCTCTGTCGTTCATGAAGAGACATCAGTATTACTGTCTGTTTCATTACCAGTTAAAACCTCCTCACAGACACATTAGTGAAAGCTTCACTCAGAAACGATTGTTCTCTGGCGTCCACTTAATCCTCTTTTGTCTGAAAGTGAACAAGGAGACATTTGTTACTTTGTCACTCAAAAATGACTCGGTCCCTGACGTGTATTCTTGTGTAGACGATCTGCTGACCGAGTGCTGACTGATGACAGGTGTTGAGCAAAGCGTTTAAAAGATGTTCACTTTGGGTAAAAATAGAATTGAACATGAGAACATTCCTTCATGTGGAGGGACGTGTTTGTTGAAACAACTCTCTGAACAAGTTTTCTGACTTTGGATGTTGAGAAATTTCTTTTTTTTTCAACTTCTGTTTTCTCCCCCGTCCTTTTTTGATTTTCAAATATCTGTGTGTTATGTTGTGATGGATCTGTGACTCTGTACTTTGATTAAATTGTTGTGATTTTGTTTACTATGTGAATATTCTCATTTGTTCTCATCTGCATGTCGAAAAGGGAAATTATAGTTACTTTACATGGACACATGTAAGTGAATCAAGTATGTGTATGTGTGTATCAGGGGTGTGTCCAGATTATTTTGACTGTGGTAGCATGAAGTATCTGTGCACACACACACACACACACACACACACAGATGCTGCATCCCCAAAACAACCCGCCATCCATGTGAAACATCAAAATAAAAGATCAATAAATAAAAGAAGTTTCTGACGAACTGAGGAAACGCTGTCATGATATCTTAATGAGGAAAAATAAGATGTTAAAACTGAAGATGGGAAATTAAACTCACCAAAATAAAATAAATTAATAAGATAATAAAAAAACTATAAATCAAACCAGTAAAAAAACAGCAAAATAAATCAGAATAAAATTTTAAAAATACTGAGATGTAATACAAAAATACTGGAATAAGATAATAAGATTGAATTAATAACTAATTAAATAATAAAAATAATCTACAATAAATTAAAGGTGACATATCACACTTTTTTCATCAACATATATTGGTCTAAGAGGTCCCCAAAACATGTCTTTAAAGTTTATGCTCAAAAAAACACTTTGAAATCAGATTTTGGTCTGCCTGAAAAACCCTCTTCTTCAGTCCTCCTCAGAACAGTCTGTTTTCTCTCTGACCACGCCCCCTCAGGAAGTGGGTGTGGCCTCGGCTGTCCAGCACGTTGATCTAATGTTTACATGTTGGCTGAATATACACGGCTGCTCACAGACCCACGTTACTTCAACCCTCTGAACCTGATCCAGAATCTGATCCTGACGGAGAGGCGCCTGCAGCAGGACCTTTCTGAACCATTGGTCACAGATTTAGTGTTTCTTGTTGTTTTATTTGTCAGTATGTCGACGTGTGTCTTGGTACACAGCTACGACATGTAGCTATGTGGCTATGCTAACTAGCGCTAGCACTTATCCATGATAAATAAGAATCATCCACTAGATCTTCAAATCTGCAGACGTGTGGAGTAAAACCGACCTTTGTGTTTATTAAGACAGCCTACAACTAGCATGCCTCCCTCCTAAGCTCCTTGTTAGCACATGTGTGCAGGGAATGAAAAACGGAGGAGGGGTTGAGTTGTATTTTATACAGTCTATGGGCTGAACAAGCTCCGAGCTCTGACTTCCTGTTACAGACCGGATATTGTTGTGACGTATGAAAAACACTGAAAACTGAAACGGCTGGTTTCGGCACACATTTACAGAAAGGTGGAGAAATCAGAACAGGGGCAGAATGGAAATTAAGAGATTGATCCATTTAAACTCAATGGACTGATTTCCAAACACTTTGTGAAATCATTCAGTATTCAGTAAACAGAAATGCAGTAGCAGGCAACTCAAAGAGTATAAAAAGGAAAATGCAAAGTAGAATTCTGGGTTATGTTTGCTGTTAGCCGGTCCTTTGAACTTGTGTGAACATCAGAAGTGAATATAACTTTTCCTGATGACACCAACTCACTTTCAGCTTTATTTCAAAGTCAGATTGTACAAACACAATATTTAATGATCCTGAGAACACATTGTTTCCTTGTGGATTAAATCACCCGGCAGTATCAAACAGCTCTGAAGTGCAGGACGCCTTCAAACAATCACAGAGCTGGTATTTCTGCACAGAGGGTATTTTGACTCATGCATGTCAAAGGTAGAAATATTTGGCCTGTCACTGTGAGCTAAGTTATTTCCTGGAAAATCACCTTCAGTGACCAATTGTTGCACTTAAGCAATTCTCCAGACGTGAAGTGCTTGACTGATGACTGATGGATGTTGTTGAAAGACCAGACACACCCTGAGAGCTGTGTATAAAGAGAGAGGAGCTGAACACCTGCAGTATCCAGCATCGGACTGCAGCTTCTTCACTCACTGAAGTTTAGCCACAGACGACCTTCATCATGACTCCTGTCGTGCTCTTCCTCCTCTTTGCCTCGCTGAGTGCTGTCCCTACGGTAAGTCTGACTCCAGCTCTTGTTTTCTCCTGCTAAATACTATTAAAATGTTAACTGTAAATGAGCTTAGTCACAATGTTGTTTTAAAATATCTGTATCTTCAGGGGCTGCAGCAGTCAAATCTGTTGAATGTGAAATTTGGAGAAAAGTGTTAATTTTTGTACCTTTGCATTGCAGCGGGCGGCTGATGATGAGCTCCTGACAGGTGAGTTCCAACAAGAAGACCCTCCTGAGTCTTATATTTGATGAATTGTTTCTGTAAGTTTATCAGCTGTTTGCTGTTTCTGACGTCCTGTTCTCTCTGTTTGCTTTCAGAGTCTTCCTCAGATGTCTCACAGACCATCTCGAAAGTCAACGCTGGGATAAGTAAGACACAAGTCCTTTAAAGTCCAAGTGTTTCCGCTCAGATGCAGAAAAAAAAAATCAAGATTGTTCAATGCATGAGCTCTGAAGATTTATTGGTGCTTCTTTGTTGTTTTGCAGAGACCAAACTGATACACGGAGACATTTTGCCTTCTTTGAGCAGGAATGCAGACTCCTGCACTGCAAACGGCTGCAAGTGGCCTAAAAGTGGAAGGTTTGTCTACGTACCCGTCGCCATCTCATCCTCATACAGTAAGTCTCAGTAACCTTTGACCTCTTGTGTCTTCCAAAGAACACAATAAACAAACTGCAGTTCATACAAAATGCAGCAGCTGGAGTTTTAACGAGGACCAGAAGGAGAGCACACATTACGCCTATTTTAAAATCTTTACATCGTCTGCCTGTTGCTTTTCGTATTGATTTTAAAATGATTTTACTAGTTTTTAAGGCGCTGCATGGCCTCGCACCAGACTACATCTCAGAGATGCTTTTAGTATATAAACCAGGTAGGTCTCTCAGATCCTCCGGCTCCTCTCTTTTAGCTGTTCCTCAGAGCAGAACTAAAACATTTGGTGACGCTGCTTTCAGCCACGACGCTCCCAAACTATGGAACAGCCTGCCGGAGGATCTGAGAGGCGCTGATAGAGATATTGAGACTTTTAAACGTAAACTAAAAACGTATTTATTCAGTCTGGCTTTTATGTAGGGTTTAACAATTTAATTACCTACCTTTTACTGTAATATTGATTTAAATGTTGCTTTATTATTTTAGTAATTTTAACTGTTATCTTATTCTACTTTTATGTATTTATTCATTCATTTATTTAATTTTATTTATCTACTCAGTTTTATTGATATTTTTAGCCTTAGTTTTATTTTTCAACTCTTATCCTTACCTTTAAAATCTATTTATTTTAACTATTTTTATTCTTAATTTTGATGCTTTAACTTATTTTAATTACACACATTTTATTTTGGTGTGCATAAGTCTCTATTTTATTTTATTTTATGTTGTTCTTATTTTTAAAGCTGCTGTGAGGAACTTTTGTTTCGTATCGATTCTGGCGCCCCCTTGTGGACAAAGTGATACCTCTTATCTCTTGTCCTAAACATGCAAAAGTAGTGTTTTCAACAAAAGCCTCATCCTGTTGTGTTCAACAGCCAACTTTATCATGCAATGTGATAATTTTCCATGAAAACAGTCAAAGAAAGGCTGTTTCTGAAGCAAGATGTCCATAATCATGGTCTGACACCTACCCCCTCAGGGCGGTTTCAGGCATTAAAAATTACAACAGAGAAGGTGTCAGTGTTGCTGCTGATGGACTTGTTTGCTATTGAAGGTCATAAAGAGGCATCAGTATCATTTTTAGTCTGTTTCTCAGCCAGTTCAAAACTCCTCACAGGGCCTTTAATTTGTATTCTTATTAGTTTTATTATTATCATTATTATTATTATCTTCCCCTAATATGTCTTGCCACAGATGATGCATATAGAATAAGAATTCAGTTGACCTGTGAGCTTCACTGCATCAGTCCTCCATCATGACACAGCAATCTGAAGAGGAGAGCTACTGCTTTGACTCGGCACACATCAGGAAGTTAATGATTTCTTCACCGCTGGAGACCTCTCCGACTCACTCGCAGTGACACAGTACTTGCAGCAGCCTCTCTGCAGAGTCAGGTTACACATAGACAACAGGAGTGAGGCCATAGTGCTGCAGTGATTCAATGTGTTTACACTCTTATGTAACACAAACCCTATAATCTTTATATCTTTGAGTTTCACTCCACATGTTCAGACTCATGCAACACATTTTCCTTCAGGAGGGAGAAATAAATCAAGACAAGAGTATTTATAAGAACAGGCATGAAAATATGATCTGACAGAAGGTCTTCAAATATTCAAGTTTCATTTAATTCCATATATTCCAACTATTATTTTACACATTCCACTTTTAAATCTTTGTCTTATTTATTATCTTTTGTTTTTAAGTTATGTTTTTTGGCATTTAAGCCTTTATTGGCTAGGAAAGCTGGAGAGAGACAGGAAATGTGGGGAGTAGAGTGAGAGGGAAGACATGCAGCAAATGGTAGAGGCCAGGAGTCGAACCTGCGACCACTGCGACAAGGACTGTAGCCTCTGCATATGGGGCGCACGATTAGACCGCTAGGACAACAGCGCCCCCTCCGTCTCATTTCTTTAAACTCTCATTAAACTCATTCAAACTTATTTGGTTAAACCAGAGCTTCAAACCAGTTCTGCGTTTGAAATCTGGAATAAGAGGCAAGGATCAGAGTGTCCCGTTCAGGGTGAAATCCTCACATCTATCTGGTCTTCGTCTCTGCAGCATCAGAGGAAAGGAACATCATCATCAGAGGCCTGCTGTCCTTCCACTCGAGCACCTGCATCCGCTTTGTCTGGAGACGCCGCTCACATCGCAACTACATCTACTTCTACTCTGGAGATGGGTAAGAACACACACACACACACACACACACACACACACACACACACACGAGGCCTTGAGCTCTGGAACTTGTGCAGAGACAGGATCTGATTTCACTCCCTGTTTGTGTCTCAGGTGTTTCTCCTACCTGGGCCGTCAGAACCGTGGACAGCCCATCTCCCTGAGCAAGAGAGGCTGTTTGTACTTGGACACCGTGCAGCACGAGGTTCTCCACGCTCTGGGATTCCACCACGAACAAGTCCGCTCTGACAGAGACTCATTCGTCTCCATCATCGAAGAGAACATCCAGCCAGGTATCAAAAGAAAAACCTCTTTGCGTCACAGCTCGGATTTATAGTGGATAGATCGTTGGAGTGAATGAGAAAGAGGAGGAAGAGGAGGAAGAAAATATTGAGGATACATATTGGATCCAGTAATCCAGATCCTTCTGTCCTGGTGTTTCAAAGAAAACTTTATTTGATTAACCTTATTCAGATACAGACTTTTAAAGGACTACATTCTATACACTTTGGCCACAGGGGGCGCCAAAATCCACATGAACTCAGAGTTCCTCACAGCTGCTTTCAATTTAACATTTAACATGTGGTTTTTGATAATTTGATAGTCCTTTTTTTCCAACCTTGAAGTCTGCTGTATCCACTGCTACATTTAAGAAAAGCTTAATACATCATAATCATTGTAAATATGTTATATGAAGCGTCCTTCTCAAGTTGGTTTCTGAAAACTGGGATCAGAATAGTCCCAACTTCTGGCCCAAAGTTGTCCCTACACTCTTAAATCTTATGAGTGTCTCAAACAAACCACCAAATGAGATGAGATCATGTTTTAATCAGGACATAACCTCCAGATCATGTTGCTTTAACTCCACTTTAACAACTGAAGCCGGCGGATCACAAGCATCTGTGTGGAAATGATTGGCGGCCCTTCCAGTTGCTGTTGAAATACATCTGTCAGGCTTTGTAGACGTGTTGGAATGACTAAGAGATGATCCAACTTTAACCACACGGCTGGCGTGGCTTAAAAACAAACTGCTTAGTTTTGCTGC
>NC_048274.1:1494756-1513116 GCF_009762535.1 Notolabrus celidotus | reverse complement strand
TAGTTTTGCTGCAAAATAATCTCGACACATCACATTATTTTTATGGATGAAACCTCACATCACAGAGCAAACTGTAACATGAATATCCAAAGTTATGAGGTCTTACAGTTTGAGTAAACGAGCCACAGAAAGTATGCAAACTGCACGTCTGCATCCTTGACTTTGGGACTGACATTTAACATCCACTAGGGGGCGACTCAGACGGACCGGTCCTGCACAAACCTCCTCTTCTCCTTCACTGCCGTCCAACTTCTCTAAATATCAGTAAACTAAATCTGTTTATAATCTCCAGAGTATTCTTCTTCCTTATGTTTTGCTGGTCTGACTTAAACTGTTGGCATCACTGCGCCACACTCCCCCCTATGTTTCTGGAGGTGCAACAACATTTGGTCTATGTCTGCAAGCTTCCAGAAACCTGCACAAACACAGACTGAATGAACGCAGAGTAGAAAAGTCACAAAGCTGTGTGAGAGTTTGAAGAAGGACAATTTGATAACCAATCTCTTCTGCCTGTTGTCTCTTCTTGCAGGAGCAGAATCACAGTTCAGGAAGGAGCAGACCAACAACCTGCAAACTCCATACGACTTCAACTCTGTCATGCATTACAGCAAGTAAGTCTTTGGCTGAGAAATACTCCTCAGATCAATCCGTCAAGATGTATTGTGAGTCCACAGCCAGTGTTCACATGTGTGTGTTTGTGTGTGTGTACTAAATCTGCTGTGTTTGTTCCCTCCTCAAGTTTCGCCTTCTCCAGAAACGGTCAGGCCACCATCGTTGCAAAAAGCAACCCCAGCCTGATGTTCGGACAGGCCTCAAGAATGAGCCAGAACGATATTGACCGTGTCAAAAAGCTTTACCAATGCTGTGAGTCAACAGTTATTGATCTGTCTTATTCTCTCCAAAGTGTCCACCATCTGTTAATCACTGTGTTATTGTTTTTTTCCTCCAGAACCGGTTAATGGCTGACGGAAAGGACGGACTAAAGGCTGACACACCGACACTTCAAAACCACAAACACCTCTCCTGAATATATGACATGAATAAAAGAAGGTCACACCTGTGCAGGGACTTCTACAACACCTGCAGGCTGAAGTAGTCAGCCTTCATGCAGTGTGTAGAACCGTCAGAGCCCCCTACTGGAGGCGGACAGTACTACAACTCATGCTGAGCTCAGACGCTGCAGCTGTGACCTGTATTTAACAACTTACACCTCTCACTTCCTTAATTTAAACTTTATGATTTCATGGTGGTTTTACTGAGAAGGCATCTTTATATGATTATACACAATCTAATTGGATGAAACAACACTAGATGTGAGATAGAATAATCTGAACTACCTCCTAACAGAGCCCTCTAAGTCCACATCACTCCTTATTTGTATTTCTTTCCTTCTTTTCTTCATCCTGCATTTTAATGCATCAATGAATGTCTTGTTCTATCATTTAAAAATAAACATATTGAATGAATGAAGAAAGTTGTGATTTTATTCCCTCACCACAAGGGGGCAGTATAACTCTGTCAGCTTAACAGTGGCACTATCAGAGCTCCAGAGTACAGAAGGGTTTCTCTTTCAGAACAGATGCAGGACAAAGTCAGTGTATATATTTTGATTTAAGTGTCACAATGCACCGTGTATCAAAAGGAAGAGTTACAGACTGAAGTGAAGCCAAAACATCTAGAGCGCCCCCTGGTGACTGGCTGCAGTATCCGTCTTAAAGCCCACCTTGGAGAACTAGAGAGAGAAAACATAACAAACAGTGTCATTAAAGTTTCTAAAGGCTGTCAGGAGAGCTTGGAGTCAATAACAACAGAAGAGTCTCTTCAGCCGTGCTAAGACATGGAACAGTTTGACTTGTGGTCCTTGAAGGGTCTCAGTCATCCAGGTCATGGTAATCCGAAGCTTGATCCTGAAAGACAACTGAACTTAGAAATTCTTGAAGAAGTTTAACCTCTCCTCCGAAAAGCTTCATTAGTTCTGACCAGGCTGAGCCAGAAAACAGAAGCCTCTAAGAGTCGTTGGTGCAAATGGTAGTCACATGAGGTCGTTAGCAGAATCCTGAGAGTGGTTCAGGTCATCTGTCGTCTGTGGGGTCACATGATACCTGGTGCGAGTGTGTCCTTTCTTGAGATAGAATTCAAACGGGCATTGCATGTTGGAGAAGTGGTGTCTTCAACCTGTCTGTGAAGGTTCTCAGTCATCCAGGTCATGGTAATCCAAAGCTTGAGGACTGGTAGAAATTCTTGAAGACATTTCACCTCTCCTCCAAAGGCTTCTTCAGTTCTGACCAGACTGGGGAAGAGCTCGAAGATATAAGCCACTAACAGTCGTGGGTGTGTCCAGGAGTCCCAGAGGGTCCTAAGTGGGGCCGTTAGTCTAGTTCCTGACAGTCATTCAGTACCTCCTGACAATCGTTAACCTAGTTCCTGACAGTCATTAGGGTGATGGGTCAGCTGTGAGTCGTTAGAGTCACATGGTCTCTGGTGTGAGCCCACGACTGTTAGTGGCTTATATCTTCGAGCTCTTCCCCAGTCTGGTCAGAACTGAAGAAGCCTTTCGGAGGAGAGGTGAAGCGTCTTCAAGAATTTCTACCAGTCCAGTTGCCTCACGGATCAAGCTTTGGATGTCTTAAACCTGGTCGCTTAGATATTTCTATGTCTTATCAATGCCGGAAGGTCTACATAGCCCTGTGCAAACGAAGAAGCACACACACCTAGCCTGACGTGCACGGCACAAACTGCAAGCCCTGTGATTGGTCTGATGGATGACATCGTATTTCCTGCATTTACAGGCATGAATATTGGGAGGTCAGTTCGAGTGGGTTGAACCCTTATCTCTCACATGTAAACTCAAAATAAGGACTCGGAAACAAAGACTTTCTATAAAGAGTACTTTTTTTTTCTGAGGCGGTTTTATCTGAAGTCTGTCACCTGACTCTGAGACCTGAGGATGTCCTTATATGTAGGCTACCGTAGGAGTATTACAGTACATGTATATCCAAACATTTAGAGAGTTGGCTATGACTGGCTGTGAAAGGTTGGCGACCTGTCCAGGGTGTCCCCTGCCTTCCGCCCGAAGTCAGCTGGGATTGGCTCCAGCCCCCCGTGACTCTGAAACGGGATAAGCAGTCAAGATACTGGATGGATGGATGGATGGATGGATGGATGGATGGATGGATGGATGGATGGATGGATGGATGGATGGATGGATGGATGGATGGATGGCTATTGGGTTGAGGTAGTTGATCACCTGGACTTCACTTGAAATAAGGACAGAGAGGAGACATTAATCATCTGTACAGTATCATCAGAGCTCAGTTTGAATGCTCCCCTTTATGCACCTTCAGTTTACGATGTGTCTTCTCTTTCAAAGCTTTAACTAGAAGCCGAGGAGCAGACCAATAAAGTTAGTGACAGCTTTAGACATCCAGTGTTTTGTTTTTGCTGTGCGAGGGAGTATGAGATGCAAAGAGACATTAGTCTGTGCAACAGTCAAAAGCAGAACAACACAGTGATTGAATGATCGTGCATGTAGGATCATAAAGAGAAGGTAGAGTGGCGCTGCATCATCTTGAACTTCATATTATTTAAACACCTCAGTGATGAAATTGTAAAAGTGGACAGCTTTCATTTTTAATTGGATTACTGTTCAGATGAAAGTTGGGGCCAAAGATGCACTTCTCTTGTAGAAGTCGCTCCTCCTCTCCCGAGTATAAAGAGTGGAAAGACGCAGAAAGCAGAAATAGTCAAACGAAGCGGCTCAGTTACACATCCAGTCACACATTTCTAAAAACACGTCCTGCTCGCTCAGCTGGTTTGGATCCAGCATCACACCTCCTCACACGGCGTCACCTGCAGGTTAAACAGGACGGTGACTAAGTGGTGTCAGGAGAGCAGCCTGCAGCACACGTTCACAGCGCTGAGTCAGCGCCGTCTATTTCAGTTTGTTTCCATTAGAAGGAGAGCGGTTTATATCCAGACACTGAACTTTTTCTATGTTTGATTAACATTTATCTCCCATGGATTCAATTTAGCTCATATTATTTTTCTCTATGTGGGGTTAAAAAGAGCTTTCTTATTATTATTATTATAACTGGCAGGTTTCCACCATGCAAGCATCCCTTATTCTATCAACCTCTAACCAAACTACTCCCTGCCTCATGCTCATTTCATTTCACCGAGCCAGGAGATGCTCTTGGCTTTGAAACATTTTAAATGTTTGCTTGTAATGTGCTCACCAATTGTTGGCAAACACAGCTGAAGGGAGAAAATAGCAGATGTTTGGCACAAAGTGGGACTGAGGATCCAAATTCAGAAGAAAGAAATGACTTGAGCAAAATGGAACTGAAGGGACCGACAGGTTGAGGAGGGAAGTCCAAACAGAGAGATGAGTCCAGAGGGGCCGTGCAGACAGAAGGTCATTAACAGGCAGCAGGTCAAAACACAGGACGGGAAGAAATCAGGCAAAAGGACAGATGGCTGAACATCGGTGCTCAGCATGAGGGAGGGGAGAGTGCTGCTGAGGTTATACACTGAGGACTGATGAGATGATAAGAGACAGGTGTGTCAGCAGGGTGCATGGTGGACAGGTGGGGAATGGCAGGTCTGGGAAGTACCTTTGATGCTCCATTCTGACATCAGACTTCCACCAGATCCGTCTACGATCCCCTGCAGTCCTGCGCCGAGCTCTCTCTTACCTCTTTTCGACCAACATGAACCGGGTTGTATTTCTGGGCTGGTGCTCGCGAACCAACACTGCACTCGTTTGTTTTTCTGCCCGCTTGAGCCCGTGGAAGAGGGACGTCATGACGTCAGATTTACGTGACCGCTTTTCCCAGCAGCTCTAGAGCAAACTTTCCCTCACAACAACAACGATGGCGGACAGCGGCAGCCTGTCTCCTCGGCTGACCACTGCTTTGCCTTGGAATCCATTAGTCTCTTTTATTTTGTTCACTGCAGGACGATGACAGAAACACGTTTTGTTTGTGTTTTTGATCACGACGACCCCGCCCCTCGCCCCTGACGTAAGTGGTTCGCGGTTCTAGACCAGCAAAGAGTTGGAACCAGTTCTCCCGGCCTGGAGCTGGTTCACTCCAAGGGAGAGGTTCCGGTGGCTGGTGGTGAAGCTTTCAGCAGTGTGACTGCCCCCTGGTGGCTGGCTGCTGTATAGGTAAAAAAATCCGTCTCCTCCATTCATTTGAATGGGGGAGCAGTCAAACTTTAAAAAATAAATACACGTCGTACGAATGTTTCTCACATCCGTATGCTGTGGTGATATGTAGTTAGTATTTGACTGTTTTCTGTCCAAGTCCTCTTTTTCCTGAAAAGTTACTTTTTCGTTAGTTATTGGAGTTTAAAGGGGACATATCACGCTTTTTTCATCAACATATATTGGTCTAAGAGGTCCCCAAAACATGTCTTTAAAGTTTATGCTCAAAAAAACACTTTGAAATCAGATTTTGGTCTGCCTGAAAAGTCCTCTTCTTCAGTCCTCCTCAGAACAGTCTGTTTTCTCTCTGACCACGCCCCCTCAGGAAGTGGGTGTGGCCTCGGCTCTCCAGCACATTGATCTAATGTTTACATGTTGGCTGAATATACACGGCTGCTCAGAGATCGCGTTACTTCAACCCTCTGAATCTGATCCAGAATCTGATCCTGACGGAGAGGCGCCTGCAGCAGGACCTTTCTGAACCATTGGTCACAGATTTAGTCTTTCTTGTTGTTTCATTTGTCAGTATGTAGACGTGTGTCTTGGTACACAGCTACGAACATGTAGCTATGTGGCTATGCTAACTAGCGCTAGCACTTATCCATGATAAATAAAAATCATCCACTAGATCTTCAAATCTGCAGACGTGGGGAGTAAAACCGACCTTTGTGTTTATTAAGACAGCCTACAACTAGCATGCCTCCCTCCTAAGCTCCTTGTTAGCACACATTTGTGCAGGTAATGAAAAACGGAGGAGGGATTCAGTATTATTTTATACAGTCTATGGGCTGAACAAGCTCCGAGCTCTGACTCCGTGACAGACCGGATATTGTTGTGACGTGACAAAAACACGGAAGTCTGAAACAGCTGGTTTCACACACATTTACAGAAAGGTGGAGAAATCAGAACAGGGGCAGAATGGATTCTTTTCATTCTCGGGGGGTTTGTAGACAGGGACACATATTTCAAGTAAAGAACCATTAAAAAGTCAATTTTGCATGATATGTCACCTTTAAAAAACGGGGTTTTACTTCCTGTTTCCTTTGATTCACAGCCGCCGTGGAGTGAAACTTCAAATCAAGGATTCTCCTCCTCCTCTCCTCGTCCATGTTTTCTTTCTGGAGGAAGACAACACTGACCTGTTGACTCCAGGCCTGGCTCCGCTCATCATGACTTTGGTTTGTTGTTGTAGTTAAGTGAAATACGATGTTTTCATTTTGTTTTGGTGAAACCTGACTTCCTGTCCCGCTCCATCTGCTCTGTTGAGATCGATGCGTCGTGCTCCGGCATCCGGCAAAAATAGAAGTCTTGCGTCTCTGATCCGGAGGACTCCGACCTACCGGATCAGAAATGCAACCGGAACGCAATGGAGTGGATCTAGTGGAAGTTAACACATTGACTGGAATAGAAACCTATCAGATCCGGTGCTGTGACGGATCGGAGACATACAGGACACTGGATCTGGTAGAATTTGGCCGTAACCCTCTTCCATTCCAGCTCCTCCTCTATTCTGCTGTGTCTGATTTCACCAGTGTCGTATGTATCGTCACTGATGTTCGCTCTGTTCTGTATCCCGGGAGTCTTTGCTGATGCTCTCCCCTCCTCAAGCTTTGGATATTCCGGATCTGGTGGAATTTGACCGTGAACCCCTTTGTCTGTTACCTGATTCCAACTATAGCATGTTAGCTCCGCCCCTTTAAGCGTAACCGGCCTCACCGTTCAATGCATTTGAACTCGACCTTGTTTAATGACGACAGACTGGAGCGGCGTTTGAAGGGAATCCCTCCTTTCTTGCTAGATTGGTGTCTTTGGGTACACAAGTGCCAGGATCTTCAAGGGAAAGCCTGCAGGTGCTGTCTTCTGATCGGCTTCCTCCACCGGCAGCAGCACATGTGTATTCACTCACAGCCTAATTGACCTCTCACTCAGTCACACACTCTTTTAGTTCTGCACCATGCAGGTAAAAGCAGGTTCATGGAAACACTCTTAATGCTCACACAGGCTCGATAGGTTGCACCATAAAGGTGTCAAACAGGAGATATTTCCAAGTTTGAAAGGAATCATCTGCAGCTTTTCACCACAGGGTCGGAGACGGATCGGACAAGGATCTGGTGGTATTGTGCCGTGATTGGCTAAAGGATGTCTGGTGAAACTGTCTGTTCTCTGTTCTTAATTAATGCTCCACAGGTTCTCCTCACAGGCTGCAAATTTTCACTCACGAACCAATTGCATGGATAGATTTGCGTGCACAGCTCTTCACCATCTTGCATGAATCTTATTTGTTCTCAGAGAGTTGTCAGATTTATGCCGCCACACAAGACCCAGACTGAGCACGATTACAAACATCTGAGGCAGCCGTTGTGACGAGGTGGTGGACACGAGGCCGAGGGACAACAAACAGAGAAATGCAGTTTTCTCATCAAATGGATCAGAAGTAGCATTTCATGGAGAGCTGGATATCTTCCAACTTCATCCTCCAACAGGATGGTCTACATAAACACTCTCTATCCTCCCTCTCTCACTCCCCATCTCTCTCTCTCTCTCTCTCTCTCTCTCTCTCTCTCTCTCTCTCTCTCCCTCTGCTGTTTATCCGACTGAAGTGACTCATCACTCGGCAGCGCTGGGACTCCTCTCCCCACAGCGAGCTCTCATCGTTTTCCCGGGCAAAAACTAAAATTAGGAGAAATTTTCAGAGGCAGCATGAAGTGGCTCTCCACAGTAAGCTTTATTTTGAAAGGCATCCCTCTCATCTAATGTGCTGCAGGCAGACTCACTCACATATGGGTACAAATGTGTACAGGCAAACACCAGCAATCCCTACAGTGTCTGACTGTGTGTGTGTGTGTGTGTGTGTGTGTGTGTGTGGGAGCGAGAGAGAGAGAGAGATGCAGAATTTTTACAGCCTTTGGTTTATTGTAAATATTACATGACTTCCCGGCTCATTCTGCCGATGGTTTTATGGGAGTTTTTCCTCATAAGCATCATGAATAAACCAGAGAAGCATCCATAAAAACTTTGGTGATTACAAACTTAATGTCCAACGATCTGACCACTTAAAGTTCGGTCATTTTTATTGTCTTCCATCTGTCAAAAATAATCGTTATGAAGGGAATATACTCAAATCAAACTCTGATTAAAAGTATGTTTGCTCATTCATGTCTGCCATTTTATTCTCTTGCTGTCAGTTCTTCACTCTGCTGATGTGTTGATTTGAGTCTGGAGAAAACTTCTTCCTGTTTTTCTGCTATCACGAGTCCGCAACACTGCCCTGTAGCAGCCCTGCAGTCATACCACCCTTGCACTTTCATAGTGATCCTGCAGGGGTGTGATATTGGTTGGGTTGCAGAAGTGTGAGAGGTGAACACACAGAGGGGGCTTCACATGCACAAACACTTGAACATGCCCGCTGGTGCTAATTTTGTCAACACAAATGATTACAAAGAAATGAAGAAAAGAGACAAACTGGAGGATTGTGCGGCTTTTGCGCCGCCAAAAAGATATTGTGTAAATCATACAGCATGCACAAAGGGTCAAATGCACCACAAGCCGCACTGCAGAGCAAATATTTGTGCACTAGTGATGTTTGCATACATTTAAATGAGCTATTAGGCCTTCATTTGAAACAAAACACCCTCTTCTCTGTGCAAATGACACCTGATTCATAAACACCAGCGCTGAAAGCTCCACGCAGCTAGAGTGAGGTATTGACTGTCTGCAGAGACCAGGGGCCTCATGTACAAAGATTTGCGTTGATTTCTTACTGAAACATGGCGTACGCTCAAATCCAGAAAACGGCGTACGCACAAAAATATCCAGATGTATGAATCTGTGCGGAAGGATCAACAGCTGTAGAAACGTGCGTACACCAGCCATGAAGTTGGCACGAGGCACCGCACATTTCCACGGTCATTTCACTCTTGATACATCTGAACTTTGCCGTGAAAAAGGGCGTACGCCAGGTTTTTGTGCGTATGTAACGGTGTGATGATTCCACTTGCCATCTCTTATCTTCTTTTTATCAATGTTACCTCTCTACTGAGACAGATGTACAATAAGTAACTTGAGCGCCCTCTGCTGGGGCCCTGCAGACTTGAGTGGTAACACCTGTACATCAGTCAGTCGGTCTGTGGAGTCTGCGGTAACCTGTCCTCGTGTTCTGGAGAAACCTGTTTTAGCTGCTGTGCTAACCGAAATAAACGGCCTGTTGATGCCAAAGTTTAATGTTTCGCTTGGTAAAATTTACACAACGCAAGAGAGAGTACACACCCGCTACACGTACACACCCTTTGTACATGAGGTCCCTGGAGAGTCTTTTCCAGTCATCAATACAACAATTCCACCTCTGGATGAGCTCAAAACAACACATCTGCACATCAGTAAGTGATAATGTATGATCAGCAGGTAGGAATGGGAAATAGAGACCCCACAGGGTGAGACAAGACCCCGACGTGAAGCTGTTACTAATGTACCCAGACAGGATCCAATAGTCAAATGTCCGTAGCCTGCCGATTTAGCATGCAACCAGAACCGTTCAGTGTTGTCACCAGATGGCGCCCTTGCTCAGTGTACTGCAATGTTCTGTTTAAAGTTACATAGTGTGGGTTCAGATGTGATGTCATCACGTCCGATGCATTCCTGTCTTTAATGTTGACAAAGAGGAGAGCAGGCACGGCATCTGCAGTCCCGTTACTATGAAAGTGTTTTATGATAAAACCTCTTGGCCTCAATAAATAAGAACAAAGCCGAGTCAAGCTTTGCTTCTGCTCCACACGCCACAAGACAGCTGCGCACTACGATGCTCAACAAGAACTAGCGTTTTAGCCACATTGTTTTGATGCTAACGGAAGCTAACGGTTTGACCTCACCTTACGGTCTGTGGTGTCAACAAGCAGAAGCTAAATGTGTCTGAACCAAGCGTGCCGGATACGGCCCTGGTGGTGAGGCTTTCAGCAGTGTGACTGCCCCCTGGTGGCTGGCTGCAGTATAGGTCAAAAAATCTGTCTCCCCCATTCATTTGAATGAGGGAGCAGTCAAACTTTAAAAAATAAATACACGTCGTACGAATGTTTCTCACATCCGTATGCTGTGGTTATATGTAATAAGTATTTGACTGTTTTGTGTTCAAGGCCTCTTTTTTCTGAAAAGTTTCTTTTTCGTTAGTTATTAGAGTTTAAAAAACAGGGTTTTACTTCCGGGTTTCCTTTGATTCACAGCCGCCGTAGAACGAAACTTCAAACTTCAAACACACAGCGTCTTGTGACGTTACGTTGTAGGGCGGAGCTTATTACAGTGGCTTCACAGGCTCTGGCTGCACAATGGCTGCGCCCTGGAGAGGGATTTTTTGGCTTCAGAACTGTACAACGGGAAGAGGCGGAGCAACGCTGTCCATTTTTATTTACAGTCTATGGTCTGAACTCTTGTCCGCGGATTGATTTGACATGACGTGTGATCAGTTTGCCTCTGGTGTCGCTCATGTTAGTGAAAGTTAATAACCGCTGTCAAGGGGTTTAGACCAATCAGAATCAAGCATCTTACACAGCCAGAAGATCAGTAAGAGAGCCAGGTAATAGAGACTGCTAATATTACTTCAACATTACTGTTATTATAATAATCAGGGGTTAAATCAGTCAGGGGCTCAACCTCTGCACATATTTGAGCTGTGCCATAACGCACAACAGAGTTTTGTTTCTTTATTTTTTAATCTGACTGAGCTGCAGGAGGAAGCTGCTGATATTTGTGTCACAGCTGTCATGAATAGACTCCTAAATCAAATATTAAGGTCCTCCCCTCTTCGTTCACCTCATCATGTCTGTGGATAGAAAGTTGCACCGTCAGGATGAGAGGACGCAGCTCTGCGCAGCACAGAGGGGAGATGTTTCAGCTCATCTTGATCACAATCAGGTCCAAAACTGGAGCAAACTGCAGAGCTGCAGAACTTTGTAAGCGTTTTTTGCGCTTCAATATCATTCAAACAATTTGTGGATTAGACCTCAAGTCAGAGCAGAGAGCGGGGGAAATGATGCGCAATCCATTCGCTGCCGCAATCCATTCTTAGTGAATTCCCCCAGACTCTGAAATCACCACTGAGTGCGGTCCTCAGATCACTACAACAGCACACACAGATTATTTTATTGGTATTCAGCAGCACTGTGTGGTATCTCTGAAGTCCTTCTCTCTGGCAGACTGTCACAGCCTCATGGGAGCTGTTCCTTCAGGTGCAGGATTTCCACTGAGGGCTGTGTGCCGCGAGTGCCAGGACACAAACACAAACACACACAAATATTTGTATCAGTGCACTGAGGCGTTTGTTTGAAGAGCTGCAGGATGTAAATGTAAGTGTCTCATCCGCTCTCAGGTCAATCTGAGTCTCTGGTTTAATTTGTCTGCAGGTTTCAGGGGGGCCGGGGTGCGTCTGCAGGCTTTGGGGGGGGCCAGGGTGCGTCTGCAGGAGAGTGGGAGGCAGAATCAAAAGAAACACAGCGACCTTTAAGGTGACGGACGGATGCAGAGCTATGATTAATACAGAAATGTGTGTGTGTGGATCTCAAGGATAGTCTGCAGGTAGGGAAAGAGATCTTTTTCACACAAACACACACACACACACACACACTGAGCTGGTTGTGTGTGGAGGAGTAAAAGATGAGTGGCTGGTATCTTAGCAACAGCACGTTAATGGAGAAGAGGGGAGAATGCGTCGGTGAAGGTGGATGGTATACCAAACTAGTGAGCAAAGAAACACACACACACACACACACACACACACACACACATGAGGCACTAATAGGGTAGTTTGCTTGTGGAGCTCGTGGACAGCAGACAGACGGCTTCTCTTTGAGCTCCTGGTGTCGTCGTCTGACTCACAGACTCACGTTCTGAAACCTGACACTTCTTCTGTGGTGAAAAGCTGCAGATGATTCCTTTCAAACTTGAAAATATCTCCTGTTTGACACCTTTATGGTGCAACCTATCGAGCCCGTGTGAGCATTAAGAGTGTTTCCATGACCCTGCTTTTACCTGCATGGTGCAGAACTAAAAGAGTGTGTGACTGAGTGAGAGGTCAATTAGGCAGTGAGTGAATACACCTGTGCTGCTGCCGGTGGAGGAAGCCGATCAGAAGACAGCACTTGCAGGCTTTCCCTTGAAGATCCTGGCACTTAAAGGGGCGGAGCTAACATGCTACAGTTGGAATCAGGTAATAGACAAAGGGGTTCACGGTCAAATTCCACCAGATCCGGAATATCCAAAGCCTGAGGAGGGGAGAGCATCAGCAAAGACTCCCGGGATACAGAACATCAGTGGCGATACATACGACACTGGTGAAATCAGACACAGCAGAAAAGAGGAGGAGCTGGAATGGAAGAGGGTTACGGCCAAATTCCACCAGATCCAGTGTCCGGTATGTCTCCGATCCGTCACAGCACCGGATCTGATAGGTTTCTATTCTAGTCAATGTGTTAACTTCCACTGGATCCGCTGCGTCTCTGATCCAGCAGGTTGGAGTCCTCCGGATCAGAGACACAAGACTGCTATATTTGCCATCAATCTCAACAGAGCAGATGGAGCGGGACAGGAAGTCAGGTTTCAGAATCAAACACTCTGTGTTATCACCAGATCGTATTTCACTTAACTACAACAACAAACCAAAGTCATGATGAGTGGAGCCAGGCCTGGAGTCGACAGGTCAGAGGTTTTCAGAGGACCAGAAAGACAACATGGATGAGGAGAGGAGGAGGAGGAGAATCCTTGATTCAGTGACTACAGCAGGAAAACCTCGGTCACATGACTCCAGCCGTCCGGAGGTCCTGCTCCATGCTGCTGCTGAGAGCCCTTGACGTCGATGCTTCATTCCCGTTGAAGCTGCCGAAGAGGAAGCATCACGTCTGTGGCTTATTTACTTATTTACCCCTTAACAGGGCACAACACCTGCAGCTTTAATCTGCTTTAAAAGGAAGGGATGATTCTGCACCTTGAGGCTGTCCTTCTCTCTCTCCGTCTCTGGGTGAGGCTCAGCTCTCCCTCCAGACTGGACTTCATCTGTGGCAGCTCCGCCTGCAATGAAAGGGTTAACAGCAGCAGGTGTGGTGCAGATATAACACCTGGAACGTGACATTAAACTACAGATCGAGTCTCAGAGGAGCACTCACAGAGACTCAGCTCTGATCACTTCTCATGTTTGGATTGTGTCAGCATGGTGTTTCAGGATAGTGAATAAGTAGTGGTAGGCTAATAAAACACACACCAAGAGAAAAACACACACTCATTTGTAAGATTAAGTAACACCATGAAAATGATATTAGATGGAATAAGAGGCAATAAAGTGATAGATTCAGAATGGTGACATAGTGAGGAGGAAAAGCATGTTGGAGACGTTAGAGCAGAGAAACAGTCAACAGTAGATACACAGCAACACAATACTATCTACTAACAACTGAATCAGACACACTGGAATCCATCTTTACACAAATCACTTCAATTCTAAGAATTTATTAAAGTTAAAAAACATTTATTGACGTTTTTAATAAACTATTCTAAAGGGGATTATTTTCCAAGGACCAGGAAGACAACATGGATGAGGAGAGGAGGAGGAGAATCCTTGATTCAGTGATTATGGCCAGAAAACCTCGGTCACATGACTCCAGCTGTCCGGCGGTCCTGCTCCAACCGGTGGGTGTTGACGGACGAGAGAACCGTAGTCAGACCACAGCGGATCGGAGATGGACCGGACATGGATCTGGTGGAAGTCCTGTGTGTCTTAACTTGCTTCCTGAATCCACCCCACAGTGACTCTTTGAGACAATGAGGTTGATTGAGATCAGCCTCCTCTGACAAAATGTGACAAACTGTAATTAAAGGTGACATATCATGCAAAATTGACTTTTTAATGGTTCTCTACCTGAAATATGTGTCCCTGTCTACAAACCCCCCGAGAATGAAAAGAATCCATTCTGCCCCTGTTCTGATTTCTCCACCTTTCTGTAAATGTGTGTGAAACCAGCCGTTTCAGACTTCCGTGTTTTTGTTACGTAACAACAATATCCGGTCTGTCACGGAGTCAGAGCTCGGAGCTTGTTCAGCCCATAGACTGTATAAAATACAACTCAACCCCTCCTCTGTTTTTCATTACCTGCACACATGTGTGCTTAGGAGGGAGGCATGCTAGTTGTAGGCTGTCTTAATAAACACAAAGGTCGGTTTTACTCCCCACGTCTGCAGATTTGAAGATCTAGTGGATGATTTTTATTTATCATGGATAAGTGCTAGCGCTAGTTAGCATAGCCACATAACTACATGTTGGTAGCTGTGTACCAAGACAGACGTCTACATACTGATAAATAAAACAACAAGAAACACTAAATCTGTGACCAATCCTTCAGAAAGGTCCTGCTGCAGGCGCCTCTCCGTCAGGATCAGATTCAGAGGGTTGAAGTAACGTGATCTCTGAGCAGCCGTGTATATTCAGCCAACATGTAAACATTAGATCAACGTGCTGGAGAGCCGAGGCACATCCACTTCCGGAGGGGGCGTGGTCAGAGGGAAAACAGAGTGTTCTGATGAGGAATGAAGAAGAGGACTTTTCAGGCAGACCAAAATCTGATTTCAAAGTGTTTTTTTGAGCATAAACTTTAAAGACATGTTTTGGGGACCTCTTAGACCAATATATACATTGATGAAAAAAGCGTGATATGTCCCCTTTAATACAGATTAAATCACAGCGTCCATGTGTCTTTAAGCTAAATGATGTAGCTGCAGCAGGATCAAAACCATTGAAATAAGGAACATGGTGCCTCCCACTCCACATCCTGCACACCTATTCTTGGACTGACCACGAACAACCGCCTGCGAGAAGTGTGTAATGCTATTCTCTGCAGCACACCTCTCTGTCAGACTGCCCTGAAGGCAAACTACTCTCCTCTCTTCTCACAGTCCCAGCTCTGTTTTCTCAGATTTAATACCTGGGCAGCAGAGGAGGAGCGATGAACAGAGAGGATTTGATGGATGGAGCAAAGAGGAGGCGAGTGCACAAAGAGAGCTGATATTCAAAATGAAGCAGAATGTCTTTTTTCTTTCCCATCGTCGCTCTTTTCTTTTTTGTTGTCCTGTTGAATCAAATCAATATCTGAGCACTTTGTCTCATCATGTTTCCTGATGCCTCCTCACCTCTTTTTTCTCATTGTGTATCCAACTTTCTTCATCTCACACCCTTCTGCACACACACACACACACACATACACACACGTTCCTCCGAGGTGTTTCCAGGGTGTGAATGGGATTGGTGCCACAGGGGGGCCAGAAGAGATGCACGGTCTGTAGGTTGGATGGATGGAGGTATGAAGAGATGGGAAGGATGAAATGAGAGAGGAGGATGGGTGCTGTGAAGTCGGACAGAGTGTTGCTGTGTGCAGAGAGAGGGTGTCAGGTGATGGATGAAGGAGAGACATAGAAAGGAGGATAAAGAGAGAGAGATCTGTGATAGGGATCTAACCTGATTCTGATTCTGTACCATAAACTCCGCTCTACATTCCCAGAGATGGGAGCGGGGGAATAATGAGCAGGGGATGGATGAAGGAGGAATTAAGGAGTGTGGAGAAAGTAGGAGCAGAAACATGCTCAGAGTCTCGGCTCTTGAAGCTCATTATAACAAACTCTGACTCTCTGCTGGAGCAGGAACAACTCTGGAACGATGCACGAACAGGACAAAGTCTGTCCTGCACTTTTATTTCAGAATACAGTGAATTTATGTTGAAAAAAAAACACAAACTCTTATTCATTATATCAAAATCAGAGCATCAAACTCTGCATATCTTAACTCAAGGTCAAGTGAAAGTCAAGCTGCAGAAACAAGAGACCCTAGACGTCCCAATACCTGATACAGGAGTGCAAGAAGATGCAGGTCCTCCTGGAACAGGAGCTCATATAACATTCTTTTTACAGCAGAATAAAATATATTAATGAGACTTTTAAACAAGTAGGGTTTCATAATTGTATTACTTTAATGTTTCATATTAATTTTCATGATGTTTTATTATTTAATTTATTTTTAATTATTTTAAAATTATTTCCCTGCTCAGTTTTGTTGATATTTTCAGTCCCTTAATTTATATTCATTTTTTATTTTTAAATATTTAGATTTTGTGGCGTTTCCATCAACTGAAACCGGGACAGGTCCCCAAATTACCGAGCCGTACTGTCCCACTTCATGGTACCCTTCTGTTGGGGTGCCAGACATACTGATCCGACCCCAGAAGGTGGAGCTAGAAACACTGCAGTCCGTTGATTGGTCGAAAGAATCGTAACTTCCTGTGTGACAGCGGTAATTAAGAATAACACATAACTCCGCCATGTTTAAATCTCCAGTGGACTTCAGGAAGATAACTTTTTATGTTTGGAAAATGGCGTCAAGAAACAGCGTCCCATGGTCGACCGCGGAGGTGCAGACTGTCCTCTTGTTTTTCTTCTTCGTTGCATTTAAAGCGGGGTACACTGTGTCGCGCTGCCATGATGTCACGCTATTATGTTACCAAACTGTACTGATCCATACCAGACCTCTTGGTGGAAACGAGCCATAAGTGCTTTTAAGGTGACATATCATGCAAAATGGACTTTTTAATGGTTCTCTATCTGAAATATGTGTCCCTGTCTACAACCCCCCTGAAATGCAAAGAATCCATTCTGCCCCTGTTCTGATTTCTCCACCTTTCTGTAAATGTGTGCTGAAACCAGCCGTTTCAGTTTTCAGTGTTTTTCATACGCCATCCGGTCTGTAACAGGAAGTCAGAGCTCGGAGCTTGTTCAGCCCATAGACTGTATAAAATACAACTCAACCCCTCCTCCGTTTTTCATTCCCTGCACACATGTGTGCTAACAAGGAGCTTAGGAGGGAGGCATGCTAGTTGTAGGCTGTCTTAATAAACACAGAGGTCGGTTTTACTCCCCACGTCTGCAGATTTGAAGATCTAGTGGATGATTTTTATTTATCATGGATAAGTGCTAGCGCTAGTTAGCATAGCCACATAGCTACATGTTGGTAGCTGTGTACCAAGACACACGTCGACATACTGACAAATAAAACAACAAGAAACACTAAATCTGTGACCAATGGTTCAGAAAGGTCCTGCTGCAGGCGCCTCTCCGTCAGGATCAGATTCTGGATCAGATTCAGAGGGTTGAAGTAACGTGATCACTGAGCAGCCGTGTATATTCAGCCAACATGTAAACATTAGATCAACGTGCTGGACAGCCGAGGCCACACCCACTTCCTGAGGGGGCGTGGTCAGAGAGAAAACAGACTGTTCTGAGCAGGGCTGAAGAAGAGGGCTTTTCAGGCAGACCAAAATCTGATTTCAAAGTGTTTTTTTGAGCATAAACTTTAAAGACATGTTTTGGGGACCTCTTAGACCAATGTTGATGAAAAAAGCGTGATATGTCACCTTTAACACGACTCATCACACTCACCCCTTCATACACACACACACACACACCTCGCTGACCCCATGAGTAATTTTGGTTCAGTGTCTTACCCAAGAACACTTCTGCATGTGTCTGCAGGAGCTGGGGTCGAACTACTCTAGTAGGGCTCTCATGATATACCAGTATTGATGATAATTCTCTTTTTAAAGCATGAAATATTGATATCGTGCTAAAGATAAACATGCAGTAATACTGTGTCACTGATTGGTTCGTAGGGGGAGGTGGTGGTTCTTTGGCTGGTTGCCTTATTCCTGCATTTAATGGAGTCTCAGTCTTTGCAGTTTAGCTTTGGTTCTCCAGACACTCCATGTTCACAAAGTTGTATATATACACCAGAAATATGGAGTAATCTTTGGACAAAGAGAGTAAGTGTTGAGAGAACTCTGCTTTGTAACACATCCACAGCTCCAGATAAACCATGTGCATGTCTTTAAAGGCTGATCTGCAGATTCAAAGGCTGAGTGACAGATTTATTGAATGTCTTGAAAATAAAACCAGCATGACAGAAGCGCCCTGCTCTTTCTGAGACGCTGCTCATGCATGTGCAATACTGAGATTTTTTTTTTTTAAATCTTCAGGGAGATTTGAGGTGTTGAATTTTTTCTTGCTCCTGGTAGAAAACTGATGTGTGAGCTGTCAGAGACGCAGAGACGGGAGGGGGAGTCTGTGAGCGAGGAGGAGATGCT
>NC_048274.1:1357256-1489756 GCF_009762535.1 Notolabrus celidotus | reverse complement strand
TGACTTAATTAACAACAGCTGATTCATCATGGGTATTAGATTCTCATCATTGATCTTAATTTGAAATCTAAACTGGGACTAAATGCTTCAGAGCATCAGAGATAAACCAACAATCAAAAGCAAGTGTGTAGATTTGTTCTTGAGTCTTTGAAGTATGCATTATGCTAGTTGGCTAAATAATTCTTACGCATCTTTTGGTTTGCATCCATTTTGGCGCTCCCAGGGGTGCAGCTCGCTCGGCTGGAAGTGAAGCTTCCACCAAAGCGTCTGCCCCCTGGTGGCTGGCTGCAGTATAGGTCAAAAACTCTGTCTCACCCATTCATTTGAATGGGGCTGCGGTCGAACTTTAAAACATAAACACACATGGTACAAATGTTTCTCACATCCGTATGCTGTGGTGATATGTAGTTAGTATTTGACCGTTTTGTGTTCAAGGCCTCTTTTTTTTTTTGATCAAAGTCTTTTTTATTTTTCAGGTATACATTTAGAGCAACAACAACAACAACAACAGTAAGTAAGTAAGTAAATTGTATTTAGTATAGCACCTTTCATAGAATAAAATTACAAAGTGCTTCACAGGAAAATATCCAACACATTCAAAGAAACAGACCATAGCATAATTAAAACATTAGTCTGAACAAGGTGAGTCGAAGGCCTGTTTAAATAAATGTGTCTTCACAAGTTTTTTAAAGGCGACAACAGAGACAGCTGAACGAACATTTACAGGAAGAGCGTTCCACAATGTCGGTGCCACCTCTTCAAAAGCACGGTCACCTTTTGTTCTTAGACGAGCTCGAGGGGACAACCAGCAAGCCCTGGTCAGAAGACCTGAGTGACCTACTGGTGAGGTAGGGGGTGGAGCAGGTCGGCGATGTATTCAGGAGCCTGACCATGCAGAGCTCTATACACAAAAACAAGAACCTTAAAATGAATCCTTAATTTAACTGGAAGCCAATGTAGGGAAGGTAGGATCGGAGTGATGTGGGTTGTCCGGCTGGACTTGGTCAACAGCCTTGCAGCAGCGTTCTGGACTAATTGAAGATGATGGAGGGACGACTTACTGAGGCAGGTGAAAAGTGAATTACAATAGTCCAGTCGGGATGAAACAAAAGCACGAATGATCATTTCCAGTTCAGGATGTGACACAACAGACCTAAGTTTGGCAATGTTTCGTAAATGGAATAAACATGACCGGGACAACTGTTTTATGTGGTGATCAAAATACATGGACTGATCGAATAGAACTCCAAGATTTCTGAGTTTAGACTGGACAGCAGAAGAGAGGGAACCAATACACTGAGCAACCTTGGAAGCTAGAGGATCAGGACCAACAATAAGGACCTCCGTCTTGTCAGAGTTTAGCTGCAGGAAGTTGTCAGCCATCCAGTCCTTAATGGCGGTCAGACAATCAAGCAGAACTATCAGTTTGTGTCATCAGGCCTAAAAGACACACACAGCTGGATATCATCAGCGTAACAGTGATAAGAAATACCTTTGAATTTACTGATAATGTGACTCAAGGGGAGCAAATACACAGCAAATAATATCAGTCCCTCCAGGATTTCGCGGGATTTTTTTGTGATTGTTGCGGCCCTAAAAGCCTGAATTTGCGACAGCTTTTTGAAAAAATTGCGGTTTTTTCCCCCAATAACATCTCAGGGGCAAGTAAATACGCTAAATTACAGTTGTTATTAGAAAGCATTCTTAATGTGGCCACTGACTGTATTTTGATTCTCTTGATTCACAGAAAAATGCCATGATAGGACTGTATTGCACATTTATGACGGTCCCTGAATGCACCTCGCAGTGACAGAGGCACTTGACAGGCAGTTCACGCACTCTGAAATGAATCTGCATCTTTGTTGACAAGGAGTTGATCAAAACTTACTGAATGTGTCTGATGTTTCACCAAACTGGATTAAATCAAGCTGTAGATGCAGAGCTTTTTACGGTGATGGCGGCAATAACGTCAAACCTCAAATATTAAACAGACGTCCCCCCGGTTGTGTCTTTGTCACTAACGCACACCGGGGGGTAAAAATCATCAATGAAGATGAGACAGATGCATGGAGGTGAGGAAAGCTGGTTCATGAAGTACACCTGCTGCAGGTAGGTGACAAAGCTAACACTGAGCCCCTCAATCTATAAATAACAACGTTGTCATCATCACTTGTCCTGCCTGCCGTCCTCTCTCTTTTCACCCGTTCTCTCTGCGTGTTTTACTGTTGAAAAGTGCCGATCAAGTGAGGACTTATGTTTATGTTCCTAGGAAGTCAAATTGATGACAAAACTGATGACGTACAGGGGCTGAGATTGAGGTAATTGGTCAAAGTTGCGAGAAAGTTGCGGTGAAAAGAATTGCGCTGATTGGTTGAATTTGCGTTGATAGTTGCGATCGCGAAATCGCAACTTCCTGGAGGGACTGTAATATAGGGCCCAATACAGAACCCTGAGGGACACCACAGGAGAACGTAGGACAGTCACAAACAAATACAAACATGTCCTACCCCCTCTTCCCACAGCACTAGATCTCTAATAAGCACACAGCCAGACAATTAAACAGAAACATCTATACAGACATGACACACAAAAATATTGATATATGTGTAAATAATAAAATAATAAAATATCTACGTTTATATAGAAATAAGGATGAAAAAGTAAGAACGGGATCACAGAGACATGTTGGCAGCTGTCATGTTTTCAACATACGATATGAACGCTTGCCAAGTGTTAAAACATTTCCCGGCGCAACCTCTGATGGTGTATCTGATTTTCTCTAGGTGGACAAGACACATGACCTCCTTTATCCACTGGCTATATGTTGGAGGTACAAGCTGCAAGGCCTCTTTTTTATGAAAAGTTCCTTTTCTGTTAGTTATTAGAGTTTAAAAAACGGGGTTTGACTTCCAGGTTAGCTTTGATTAACAGCTGCTGTAGAGGGAAACTCCATAGGAACACGTAATGCCACGCTGTAGGGTGGAGCTCGTTACCGTGGCAACACAGAAATTATTTATTTATTTATTTATTAGTTTATTTGACAGGGGCCATGCAAAACAAAAACTGTCAAGCCAGAGTTAGCTTTAAGCTAATTTTCATCTGTGGTCCCTGGGCAGGAAGATGTTAACAAATGTACAATACAAACGAAAAAAACAAAAACAAAAACATACTAGCATTTAAAACAATACATAGACTACTCAACACAGTCCATCACTAATAACAACACATTTAAAATTACATTTCATTGTCTCTAATTTGAAGCATTCAGATGATCACATGATTGTTTTTCCTTTAGCCATAATTTCAGTTTACTTTTAAAAACACTGAGGCTTGTACAGTCTCTAATGTGAGTCGGGATTGAGTTCCATTTTCCTGCTGCTCTGACTGAAAATGCAGACTGTCCAAATGCAGTCTTCCTACGTTTAGCTGAACAGTCTCCTCTTGTTGATGCCCTGGTCTCCCTAAGATTGTTCCTGCAGAGTAAATTACCGCGGCAACCACAGAAATTCTCTACAGCGCAGACTCTGGCTGCACAATGGCTGCGCATTGGAACGGGGTTCTTTGGCTTCAAAACCGAGTCTCCTTTTTACAACAATCAGCAATCAGCACGAGACAAGACACGACTAACCATGTGTCAAAGTGCTCAGTGCTGAAACAGTAACCCTCAATAAAAACAAGGAATGGTAATCAGGTCGCATACAGGAGAATTAAAAATGCACTTCAAATTGTGCTTTGATTGCTGAAGGGAAAGGAGAAGTTTGATACAAGCCCTTGTTGTAATCTGTGTTTTAAATCAAAGAACACGACTGCTTCTTGTTTTCAGTTCATTTTATCATTCTGTGTACTCTGCTGTTAAATTATTTACTGACAATGAAACAAGCTGAAATTGATGCTGACTCTTCTCTGAGATCTATAAAAGCAAACAAGACCAGCAGCAGTAAGACGGTTTATTTCTCCATGGTTATCTTTAATGTTTGAAACCGTTACCACAGGGCAGAAGAGGACATCTGGACGTTTTCCAGAGATTCAAACAGGGTTCCCACGCGTCCTGGAAAACCTGGAAAACCTGGGAAACAGTTGACCAGTTTTCCAGTCCTAGAAAACACCTGGAAAATGGGAGAAAAAGTAAAATGTCCTGGAAAATCACAGATTGTCCTGGAAAAGTATTCCAACATGACTGCATGCGACCTGACAAGGTTAAAAAAAACACATCCCCATTCAACATTTGTGGCCATTTTTGTCATTCAGATCTATTTAGGTCAATTTATGCTCTGATCCACTGATTATTATTATTATTATTATTATTATTATTATTATTTATTTATTTATTTCAGTAAGGCAGCTTCCAGAGTCCTTTGCTGGCTCTTATGTTTTTTATTTAGCTCATTTTATATTTTTTGAGAAAAGAGAAAGCTGAGATGAGAGTTGGCCATCATTGTTCAGTCCCTCCAGGAAGTTGCGATTTCGCGATCGCAACTATCAACGCAAATTCAACCAATCAGCGCGATTTTTTCCTGGCCTTGCAATTTTATACAATCGCCGCAACTTTCCCGCAAATTTGACCAATCACCTCAATCTCAGCCCCTGCACATCATCGGTTTCGTCATCAATTTGACTTCCTTGGAACATAAACATAAGTCCTCACTTGATCGGCACTTTTCAACAACAAAACACGCACAGAGAACGGGTGAAAAGAGGGGACAGCAGGCAGGACAAGTGACCATGACAACGTTGTTATTTATAGATTGAGGGGCTCAGTGTTCGCTTGGTCTCTACCTGCAGCAGGTGTGCTTTATGAACCAGCTCTCCTCACCTCCATGCATCTGTCTCATCTTCATTGATGATTTTTACCCCCGGTGTGCGTTAGTGACAAAGACACAACCGGGGGACGTCTGTTTACTATTTGATGTTTGACGTTGTTGCCGTGGTTACCGTAAAAAGCTCTGCGTCCACAGCTTGATTTAATCCAGTTTGGTGAAACATCAGACACGTTTAGTAAGTTTTGATCAACTCCTTGTCATCAAAGATGCAGATTCATTTCAGAGTGCCGTGAACTGACTGTGCATCAGTCGCCGCGAGGTGCATTCAGGGACCGTCGTAAATGTGCAATACAGTCCTTTCATGGCATTTTTCTGTGAATCAAGAGAATCAAAATACAGTCAGTGGCCACATTAAGAATGCCTTCTTAAAACAACTGTAATTTAGCATATTTACTTGCCCCTGAGATGTTATTGGGGGAAAAAAGCAAAACAATAAAAATCGCAACTTTCACAGCAATTTTTTCAAAAAGCTGTCGTATATTCAGGCTTTTTGGGGACGCAACAATCACAAAAAAATCCCGCGAAATCCTGGAGGGACTGATTGTTACTTGGTTGCACTAATAAAGTGCTGTACATCTGTGGTTGCATTGTTCTATAATGAATTTGCCATCATTTTTAAGCATGTAAGAGATGATTTCATGGATAGCCATACACTGCACATCTTTCAGTGTAGACTTCCACTGAGAGGAACATATTAGACTATTTAGGAACTAAGTGAGGAACTCATTTTAGACTGTCATACCAGCTTGATCATCACTGAAAATGTCCTGGAAAATGATCTCTGGAAAAGAGTGGGAACCCTGTTCAAAGAGAGTGATATCTCTGATTGTTGTTTCTACATCTGCAAGCAAGGCCAAACAATCTGCCATGATTCGGAAGATCTACATTAGGAAACAATTTGGATTCCTTAACAAATGCAGAAGGTAGAAACCATAGAACGTATTGGATGTGCAGTGCACGGCACGCATCCTGAGGACTCAAGGCTTAAGAAAACATGCCATAAATCCACAAATGATGCAAATTGGGAGCCATATTGCTGCTGTCAAACGATTGTGATGTAAAGAGGCGGGCTTTGAGCCTATCCAGACTACACTCGTCTTTTGTACCAGGCTGTAAACATGTTTATTTCTGCTGCTTTCTAAAGATTGTCTTATTCCCATTCATGTGTATGTGACTTTCAGTACTTCCGGAGCCAGCCTCAAACGGGTCCTCAATGAACTGCAGTTTTTAGCACTTCTGAATTGGACTCATATTTTTAGACAGGAGGTTACCACTTGGTTCAAGGTCAAAGTAACCGGTCGGTGGGGATGTGAACCCAATACTCCCCGTCACTGTGAAAGCTGCCACCTTGATTCTCTCAGGAGAACTCTCTTAATGAGCTCTGTTTGTTTCTTTATCTTCTTTTTTTCCACCAACATTTTTAAACTACTCTCACCACACACCCACTCACTTACACTGATTAACGGATATTCCCAGCTCATCTTTTCTGAGGCAGTGTTCTGTTTTTGTAAATAAATGAGTTATTTCTAGAAGTAATTGGTGGGCAAGTGTCATGCATGACTCAACTTGTACTCAGGCTCGTGCACAGGAGGAGGACCCAAAGTCATTTATTGATACAGACTGTTTTATTGTTAGGTTGTTGGCTGAGTAAAAGGCTCCAGGTGATGACAGGTGAGAACATCTGCATGAGCGGTTATGTGCCGTCTTGTTCGTGCAACGGTTTGTCAGGATGTTGAAAGAGGTGCAGCAACTTGTGTGTTTTGCTTTCAAGGATTTTACAGAAAATGCGAACAAGAGCAACGACGAGTCAAAGAACTATCCAGGAGAAGACTGGGACGAAACAGACATCTGTCCAGGATGCACAAGGAAAAGTACGTGAGATGTTTAACACAGTCAGTCAAGGTTCGTACAGTGGGATAGAGACCCTCTTTGTAAATACTAAAGTTATAGGGACATTTCAACCACATCCATCACCGCTGCTTCCCACACCACCCTCACAAACTGCCTCACTGAAATAAACTCCTGGATGCAAACAAACTTTCTCAAACTCAATTGTATTAAACCTGAAATTCTTATCATAGGCCCAAACTCCCTCACTTCCACCTGCCCTGACTTCTCACTCACTATTGATAAATCCACTGTTTCAGCATCCACCCACATCCGTAACCTTGGTATCATTTTTGATCAGTCACTCAACTTTCAACAACACATTAACAATATTTCAAAAAACGCTTTCTTCCACCTCAAAAACATCGCCCGTCTCCGCCCCTCCCTTTCCTTCACAGCAGCTGAAACTCTCATCCACGCCTTCATCACCTCAAGACTCAATTATTGCAATAGCATCCTCTTCGGTTCACCCAACACCCTCCTCAACAAATTACAACACATTAAAAACTCAGCTGCATGCCTCCTCACTCACTCCCGCTCCAGAGACCACATCACCCCGGTCCTCCAGAACCTCCATTGGCTTCCCATCCCCTCCAGAATACAGTACAAGATCCTCCTCATCACCTACAAAGCCCTCCATAACCTAGCTCCCTCCTACCTCACCGACCTTCTGCAGCCATACAATCCCTCCTGCAACCTCCTCTCTACCAATGCCAGCCTCCTCACCCGTCTCACCAAACCCAAGCTAGGAACCTGGGGGGACAGGGCCTTCTCTGTCGCTACCCCCACCCTCTGGAACTCTCTCCCCCAACACCTCAGATTCTCTCCCTGTAAAGTGTCTTGGAGAATCTTTTAAAGCGCTTTTATATTATTACTTGTTTCAGACTCAGATTGGTCTCAAACACTGGAGCCTTGACTCAGATTCAAGGTTTAGTGACTCGACTACAACACTGAAGGCTTAAAAACTTGTTGATTTAAAGCCTAAGTCTGACTTGTCACGAGGTCTAGAGTCTTAAATCTGATAACCAAACATAAATATTCAATTTGGAAACAAACCTCCTCATTGCATTTCCAAAGCAAACACAAACAAAAGCTCTGCTCCTTTCAAATGTGTCCAACACAGCTGCTTTATTATGAACAAATGAGAGTGCGTGTCCTTGTCTAATCCGTGTCCTTGTCTAATGATGTGATAATAACGTTGGAGAGGGTTCATCCAGTGAGAGCTGAACTCAGCAGCTGTTTGATGTCTGAGCTGCTCGCTCTCCATTTCACTCCAAATTCAACTCGTGTGTTTGTTTTTGTCGTTTGATTTGTGTAAGTGTGAATGGTGGAGTCTGAGTATGAGAGCGTGTTCTCTATTCATGCTTTGTTTTTGGATGCAAAGCGTCGCCATAAAGGAGAGCGCAGATCATTTGAGCTCATTACGAAGCGGAGGTGTGCCGGCTGTGAAGCTGTCGAGTCTCAGGTGGAGGTAATGAGAGCAGCAGAGTCTGTCCTCTGCAGAGCTCTGAAAACCTGGAGGAGGAGAAGGAAGACAAAAATCTCACCTTGGAACACAAAACACTGCAGAGAGATATATACAGGTAGTAAAACTCATCAATACCATAAACACCTGAGTGCACCAGAACCATGTCCGGTCTGTCTCCGATCCGTCACGGCACCAGATCCGAAAGGTTTCTATTCTAGTCAATGTGTTAACTTCCACTGGATCCGCTCCGTTGCGTTCTGGCTGCGTCTCTGATCCGGCAGGTCGGAGCCCTCTGGATCAGATACACAAGACTTGAGGGAGGGAGGACAGAGAGTGTTTATGTAGACCATCCTGTTGGAAGATGAAGTTGGAAGATATTCAGCTCTCCATGAAATGCTACTTCTGATCCATTTGATGAGAAAACTGCATTTCTCTGTTTGTTGTCCCTCGGCCTCGTGTCCACCACCTCGTCACAACGGCTGCCTCAGATGTTTGTAATGGTGCTCAGACTGGGTCTTGTGTGGCAGCATAAATCTGACAACTCTCTGAGAACAAATAAGATTCATGCAAGATGGTGAAGAGCTGTGCACGCAAATCTATCCATGCACTTGGTTCGTGAGTGAAAAGTTGCAGCCTGTGAGGAGAACCTGTGGAGCATTAATTAAGAACAGAGAACAGACAGTTTCACCAGACATCCTTTAGCCAATCACGGCACAATTCCACCGGCTCCGATCCATAACACCATCGTGTCTGATTGGTTCCTATTCTAGTCAATGTGTTAACTTCCACTGGATCCGCTCCATTGCTCTGATCCGGTAGGTCGGAGTCCTCCGGATCAGATACACAAGACTTCTATTGTTGCCGGATGCCGGAGCACGTTGCATCAATCTCATCAGGTCAGATGGAGCGGGACAGGAAGTCAGGTTTCACCCAAAACAAAATGAAAGCATCCGGTTAATTTTCAGAATAAAACACTCTGTGTTATCACCAGATCGTATTTCACTTAACTACAACAACAAACCAAAGTCATGATGAGCAGAGCCAGGCCTGGAGTCAACAGGTCAGAGGTTTTCAGAGGACCAGAAAGACAACATGGATGAGGAGAGGAGGAGGAGTCCGGTGGTCCTGCTCTGTGCTGCGTTCTGAAAACACAACCGGTGAGTGTTGATGGATGAGAGAGCACGGAGCTGGACGGCAGCGGATTGGAGACAGATCTGATGTAAGTCGGTTTGTTGCAGCTTTCAGCGCTAACTCTGAAGTAAGATCACACCTAGGCGTTCACCCAGCTGGTGCTTTAAGTATTTTCTTCATACTGCTGAGGTGGGCTGAAATATTTTTGGTATTGTGTTGTCTTTTTGGAGAGATTTTCCATAAACTAACCCTCTGTCACAGTTATCACCTGCCACACTTTGCTCAGCCTCTCAGCCCCAGTATATTTCCACTCCCCTTCAGTTTCCCTTCTTTTACCTGAACCACACTCTCCTCATTAGGCCAACACAAATCACCTGTTTCTCATTACCTGCTGCCAGTATTTAAACCCCGGTCTCAGCTCACTCGGTGCCAGATTATTCTCTGCGATGCAAGACTCTCCAGCACTCTTCCTCAGAATGATCACCCGGTTTCGACCCTGCCTGTCCCCGACCTTCCTTCCTTGTTTCTGCCTTGGTAACTACCTCAGCTTTCTGTTCCCTACCAAGAGACTTGCCTGCTCCTCGTCTGGTTCCAGCCTGTTCCTCCACACAGCGGCTCGGCGTGCTTTCGCCACCTCGCCGCCTGAGAAGCTGTACCGCATTCCTGCTGAGATCCAGCATCTAAAAAGACTTTGTGCCAACTGGTTGGTCAAGACTGTTACCTGCTGTTTCCTCTGGGCTCCAGTGTTCTGCTTTTGGGTTCCCCCTCACACCCTGACCCAAATATAAAAAGAACAGCATGAAAGATGTTTTACTTCTGTAACTCGACAACTGGGAAATGTCCAACTTTTTCCTGCTCTGCGTTTTACAACATTTGTTGTGACTTAAATTCCTGGATTGAACCAATGACAACTCATGTTAAAGTTGTTAGTCTGGAGACTTTCAATCAATGCGAGTGTCAGAAACTGTCAACATGTTCATCACCAACTCCTGCATTTAAAGGGGACATATCACGCTTTTTTCATCAATATATATTGGTCTAAGAGGTCCCCAAAACATGTCTTTTAAAGTTTATGCTCAAAAAAACACTTTGAAATCAGATTTTGGTCTGCCTGAAAAGTCCTCTTCTTCAGTCCTCCTCAGAACACTCTGTTTTCCCTCTGACCACGCCCCCTCCGGAAGTGGATGTGCCTCGGCTCTCCAGCACGTTGATCTAATGTTTACATGTTGGCTGAATATACACGGCTGCTCAGAGATCGCGTTACTTCAACCCTCTGAATCTGATCCAGAATCTGATCCTGACGGAGAGGCGCCTGTAGCAGGACCTTTCTGAACGATTGGTCACAGATTTAGTGTTTCTTGTTGTTTTATTTATCAGTATGTCGACCATAGACTGTAAAAAATATGGACGTAGTATCCGTGACGTCACCCATCTGTTCCTGAGAGCTGTTTTGAAGCAAATCGACGGCGGCAGCCATATTGGTAATGCGGAACTCAACTAGGCAGAGTGTGACGTAGTGTGAGTCTCTTAGCCAATGGCTGTGTGTTCCCGACCGGGATTCACGTCACTCATGTCCTTATTTGGGCAAAACTCATAATCTTAATATCTTCTTAACCGTCACGTTAGAAAAAAATTCACCCCCCGTACAGTGTGTGCCATTAGAGAGATTAGCGTTGTAGGGCCAAGCCGTTTTTTGAACCAGGCTGTAAACATGTTTATTAATGCTGCAAAGATCGTCTTTTTCCCATTCATATCTATGTGGTTTCCGGTGTTTCTGCAGCCAGCCTCAAGCGGATTTTCGATGTATTGCAGTTTATATCACTTCCGCATTGGCTTCATCGTTTGAGACCGGAGTTTGCCGCTTGATGTCGACGTGTGTCTTGGTACACAGCTACGAACATGTAGCTATGTGGCTATGCTAACTAGCGCTAGCACTTATCCATGATAAATAAAAATCATCCACTAGATCTTCAAATCTGCAGACGTGGGGAGTAAAACCGACCTCTGCCAGAAAGGCAGCAGGACCTTTTATGAAGGATTGGTCACAGATTTAGTGTTTCTTGTTGTTTTATTTGTCAGTATGTCGACGTGTGTCTTGGTACACAGCTACAGCTACAGCTACAGCTATGAACATGTAGCTATGTGGCTATGCTAATTAGCGCTTGCACTTATCCATGATAAATAAAAATCATCCACTAGATCTTCAAATCTGCAGACGTGGGGAGTAAAACCGACCTCTGCCAGAAAGGCAGCGGGACCTTTTCTGAAGGATTGGTCACAGATTTAGTGTTTCTTGTTGTTTTATTTGTCAGTATGTAGACGTGTGTCTTGGTACACAGCTACCAACATGTAGCTATGTGGCTATGCTAACTAGCGCTAGCACTTATCCATGATAAATAAAAATGATCCACTAGATCTTCAAATCTGCAGACGTGGGGAGTCAAAGCGACCTTTGTGTTTATTAAGACAGCCTACAACTAGCATGCCTCCCTCCTAAGCTCCTTGTTAGCACACATGTGTGCAGGGAATGAAAAATGGAGGAGGGGTTGAGTTGTATTTTATACAGTCTATGGGCTGAACAAGCTCCAAGCTCTGACTCCGTGACAGACCGGATATTGTTGTTACGTAACAAAAACACGGAAGTCTGAAACGGCTGGTTTCAGCACACATTTACAGAAAGGTGGAGAAATCAGAACAGGGGCAGAATGGATTCTTTTCATTCTCGGGGGGTTTGTAGACATGCCAGGGAAACATATTTCAGGTAAAGAACCATTAAAAAGTCAATTTTGCATGATATGTCACCTTTAAGAAATAAGACGCTCTGCAAGAATAGGAAAGAGAGGAGAAGAGGAAAGCATGCACACTGGCTACTCCCTAAACACAGACACAGTTAGCTGGGATAAATGGTTCTCATAAACGTAGGAAGTGATCTGAAATTGAAGAAGTAAATAAGACATCTGCAGGTAAATAAGATGAACAAAAGCACACTGAGTCAGTGAGCCAGCAGGTTTAGGATCAGAGAGCGTGTTGGAGTTTCTTGAGTTGAAGACTTCCTCGTTTCTCCGCAGGTGTTCGACATTCGACGGCTAATTTGAAACAGCTGCTTTAATAATCCTGAAGTGCGACACTGAATCTGCCGCCGTGCTCCATTCAGAGTTAATTTACTCCTTAATGAAGCTGCTGCTGTTTGGATTCTGTGTTTTGTGTTTGTGCATTTGAGCGTGAAGATCAATTTAGATGCCTGAGAGTCTTGATGACCGGCCGGTCGATGGCGCCGAGGCTCAGCAGCTTTGGATGCTCCTGTCAGCTCTGATCAGTGTGATGGAGCAGAACGCAGGCGAACAGGGCAGCAGCGTGTCACGAGGGTGACTGCAGGATCAGAAAAACCAATATGTGTCTCTGCTGAGTCTCAGCTCCTGAATGTCTCCCAGGGAACCCTTTGAGCTCCAGTTTAGATCTTTAGGTGATATCATCAGAAGCTGGGCTCTACTTCTGGAGGATAAACAATACAACCTCTTACACAACCACTAACTTTCATTATTACTGAAGTTTACACAGCAGCTGTCTTTCCAAGTCTTCTAAGTAAAATAAGACTACAGAACCTACGCCCTGAAAAAGGTTTATTTTTGCAGGTTTAATGTTTATAATTATGTCCCACTTTGCTGTTTTGTAATCTAGGGACAAAGTTAAGTGTTGAAAGTGAAGTTGTGAATGAAATGCATCGAATATTTGTGGCTGTAAGAGTTTAAAATGTTTATTTCAGCACCAGAACATAGTTTGTGTTTAGCATCTGAGCTCTGACCTCATCACTCCTCAGAGATTTATTTCACATGCAGAAATTTGAGGAGTGATGAGATGAAATCTACACCGCTCGACTGAACATGGGCCTCTGTTGAAATCAGACTTGGGGAGCAGAGCTGAGAGACTCTTCTGCAGCACTTCCTGTGAAACCTGGGCATTATCTCAAGCAATGCATCTCAGAGAGGACGAGGTGCACACGTGTTGTGGAATCAAGGTATGACATCGTGGCTTTAGCTTTGATACTCTTGCATGCACCCTACATATTGTCCAGATGTAGAGAAATGCTGTAATGTAGAACAGCAGTTGAAATGTATGCAGTGAGATGTACTCAACCTTTTCCAGCATATATGTAAAAAAAAAAAAAAGAAAGTCCAGGACATATTGAAGCTCATTTACAACATCCTGCAGAGGGAGAAATCCCCTCAGAGCAAACACAGATCCAATCATTAAAGGTGACATATCACACTTTTTTCATCAACATATATTGGTCTAAGAGGTCCCCAAAACATGTCTTTAAAGTTTATGCTCAAAAAAACACTTTGAAATCAGATTTTGGTCCGCCTGAAAAACCCTCTTCTTCAGTCCTCCTCAGAACAGTCTGTTTTCTCTCTGACCACGCCCCCTCAGGAAGTGGATGTGCCCTCGGCTCTGCAGCACGTTGATCTAATGTTTACATGTTGGCTGAATATACACGGCTGCTCACAGACCCGCGTTACTTCAACCCTCTGAATCTGATCCAGAATCTGATCCTGACGGAGAGGCGCCTGCAGCAGGACCTTTCTGAACCATTGGTCACAGATTTAGTGTTTCTTGTTGTTTTATCAGCATGTCGACGTGTGTCTTGGTACACAGCTACGACATGTAGCTATGTGGCTATGCTAATTAGCGCTAGCACTTTTCCATAATAAATAAAAATCATCCACTAGATCTTCAAATCTGCAGATGTGGGGAGTAAAACCGACCTTTGTGTTTATTAAGACAGCCTAAAACTAGCATGCCTCCTTCCTAAGCTCCTTGTTAGCACACATGTGTGCAGGGAATGAAAAACGGAGGAGGGGTTGAGTTGTACTTCATACAGTCTATGGGCTGAACAAGCTCCGAGCTCTGACTTCCTGTTACAGACCGGATATTGTTGTTACGTAACAAAAACACTGAAAACTGAAACGGCTGGTTTCAGCACACATTTACAGAAAGGTGGAGAAATCAGAACAGGGGCAGAATGGATTCTTTTCATTCTCGGGGGGTTTGTAGACAGGGACACATATTTCAGGTAGAGGACCATTAAAAAGTCCATTTTGCATGATATGTCACCTTTAAAGAAAGAAGGGGGATCAATAAAAAATAAAAAAACATGTCAGATTAAGTTAAAAAAGTTAAAGTGTCAGAGTTTCCAACTAGACAAGTAATTATTTTAGCTCACTGACAGCAGCTCTACTCTGTCAGACGTCACACATTTATTCAAATACCAAAAATCCCTAACTCATCTCAGACGGCTTGTCACGGTGACGAGGGAGAAACTTTGCCCGGAGGAGGAAATCAGAGTTGATTGTAGTTGTCACTTCTTGTGGGCAGGCTGGTTAACTTTTTTAACTCTCTTCACTTCTTCTCACTTTCTCTCTCCTTCGTGTCTCACATGTGAGACTGTTTCTAGATCACGTCTGTAACCACATAGACATGAAAATATTGTTGTGAACTTGAAGTGCAGAGCTCCTCTGGATGTATTCATGTTTGTTACACAAGAGACACTTTGAAATCTCATTGGAGCATCCCAAATTAACGTCAAAAGTGGCTCGGATCTTATTTGCAAACTTCCTGTTCCCCTTGTGTGTGGGTGTTTATTTTTTTTTTAATAAAGTCTGCAGTCAGTCTGTACTCCAGTGTGATGTATGTACATACAAAATAATGACTTTGCAGCAGTTTGCATGTGCTAGTACATAGAAAAGCTTTATTTCCACCCTGATTATACTTCGTTGAATGAGAGGCTGCATCTGTTTTGGTAGCTTCTGCAGGTTTCTGAGCATGAAATGTGATCTTGAAGGTCTAATTTGGGGGAAACACCAACAACAACTCGTAAGCTTAGAGCTTTGTGTACAGACTTTGTTTAACTGTTGTTAAAAGATGTCACAGTCGGTCATTTAAACAGAGTCACAAAAATGTGCAAGAAGAAGAAATATCATGAGAAAGATTCAGAAATGTTAACAGGATACTAAATACTCCCATGGCAGAAGCTGAGAAGTTGCCGGGGTCATGATGTTTAGAACTAGTGGAGCCACAAAACCAACCAAGCCATGGAAAGTTCAATGACCTCTTTTGTTACGTTTCCTCTTACCCTTCATTTCTGGCCAATGCTCACGTTTCCACCAAGATCACTGCTGTGCAAAACCTACTTGCTTGGGGTATTTTTGATGGAGCCTGCGTCCAATGCACGTCAAGCTGAACACAGATCGACCTTGACAGGAAGTCAAACACCAGAATAGCCTATACCATCCAGCCAATTTCAAAATGAATCACCATGTTTGGACTCTTGGCAGTATATCAGATCATATTGAACAACTACAACTACTCTGTATACAATTGTTGTTGCATGATCTTTATAATCCTGCAAGATCTTGTAGAGTTCTTGCATGATTTGGGATCTCGTTAGAGCAGGGCATGCTATTAGATGGAGCAAAACGTGGTGCAACTCTTCCTAAAATTATCCACTCTGCTGATAATGAATCCTGCAGAAGCCTTATTTGATGATAGAGCTTTCAATCATGTTGTTATTCTCCTTTTTGTTGCATCAAATAAACAATTTAACCTGTGTCCCATCTGTTAACATGAAGGAGATGAGCTGTGTGACCTATACTGCAGCTAGTCAAGTGGAGCTCCAAATTTGGGCTTCCCTGTTTGGGGAGCGATCAGTCGGTCCATCTTTTCCTGCAGAGATCTGCTGCATATGCTAAAGCATGTTCAGACAAAAGCCACTGCACCGTTTTCCCCGTGCTCTAGTTTCTGTGCTGAGATAAACGACAGTAAATACCTCGAGCTAATCTGGCTCTCACTACACGAGGATAAAACTCAACTTTCCACCAAACTCCGAACATGAACACAAACAAGTTTCCAATAACGCTGAACAAAGTCTTGGCTCTACCTCCAGGGAGGAAAAGTTTACTTTGTAAAGCCTGTGTTTGCTGGAAGATGATCACAGTCTACAGTCTACATGGATTTTATTTGTGGGTCCAACTCATGAAAAAAAAAAAAAAGAAATCAAGTCAGAGTTTTTCAAACTGCTGCCAACACACCAGGAGCTCTATCAGCAGAAGTTTATCTGATCTGGTGTTTGTGTACGATCCTGCCAGAGTCAAGCGGCACTCACATGTCGCTCTGTGAAGTGTTTCAGGCGATATGTCTTTGTTTCCATTTATTCACATGGTAACATGTCAGCGGGCCAATCAGAGTGCCCCCTGGAGAGCAGAGGAGCTCTATCTTTACTCTGTAACAGCTCAGACACGAACGCTGCTCTGACCTTGACAGACGTGTGAAGCTTTTACTCTCCTCCTGCGCTCCTGTGTTTCTCTAAACTCAGGGTTACACATCCTAGAGATTTTATATTCTGCTTATATGCTTTCTTTAAAACAGCTTGAGGGTCCTGATGAATCTATTCAGAGTATCACTGGAGAATTACATTAACGAGGAAGAGGTAGTGGAATCATTCTGCCGCAAAACTCTGTTTTTCAGTCAACATGGGATTGACCATTCACTGAATCTAATTACATGCAATGGCTGTAACTAAGCATGGCAGGTTTGTTGGGGATTGGGTCTCTTGCTTCAGGGCATGTGGTGATGTAGTAAGAACTAATCTCTCAAACTAATGCTGGGTTCAGACTACACCACAATCATCAGGCATTTATAGAGACTTGAAGTTTTGCTGCAACTCCTCCATGAGTCTTTTGGTACCTGCACGGTGTCTTCTGGAAGGACCACAGATTGTATAAACATGGACTCGGTCTTGGTGATGTCATCCATTAGTTTCTGAGGAGGTGTTATGAAGCCTAAAGATGGCGACCACCATGAGGAGCAGCCTGGCAAACGGTAGCAAACCAGCCACGCCCATAATTAGGCCTTATCATGGACAACTCTTAGCCTCAATAAAACCAAAACAGATGAGCTCTGACAAGCAGAAGAATTAATGACATTTAGTAAGTCCTACAGAAAATGTAGATGTACTGTAGCGTCCGCCCGGACGCTGTAGGGATGACGAGCCGATAGGTGAACATGTTGATCTTTAATAACCGGTCACTGTCGGCCGTTACCACGCCAACCAACAAAGCAACAATCAATGTTTGATTGAATGAAGAACTTCTCCTCTTGTCTCTCCTCTCTCCAGCTCACACACTCTACACCTCTCCTGATGCCTTCACTGACCGTCAACACTGTAGGAATTAAGAGCATCTACACTGAACATGTTTAACAAACAGTAGAGTTGTTACAGTGTTATATATGTGTTATAACTTTTCTCCTGATATCGTGTCACCATGACAACTGGATAATGCTAGCATGACAGTTGTGAGTGCTAACAGCAGCCATGTTTGTTTGTGTTTTTAACTTTCACTATGAGAATGTTTTGGTGAGGACCGGTTTTGAATCAGTCACCATCATATGGTCGCAAGTCAGCGGCGCTCGTGCATGTGAGCGGGGGGGCGTTGTTTTGGAGGAGCTCTGAGGGAGGAGGGGAGGGGTTAGATGGAGTCATGAGGAAAAGCTACATTCAAATTCATGCTGGTTTTCCGAGACTACCAACCCTAGCTTTAACTGGAGTGGCAAGCCATTCCAGAGCTTGGGGGCCGCTGCTGCAAAGGCTCGGTCTCCCCGGGTTTTAAGGCGACTTTTAGGCACATCCAGGAGCAGCTGGTTTGTTGACTTCAGTGCTCGAGCTGGGTTGTGAAGAAGATCAGCCAAGTAGGACGGTGCCAATCCATTTAGGGCTTTGTAAGTCAAAAGTGCAATCTTAAAACCAATCACGCAGCACAGGTGTGATGTGCTCCCTCTTTTTCCTGCCAGTCAGGAGGCGAGCAGCAGCATTTTGAACAAGCTCCAGGCGCTGAATAGACGACATGTCTAAGCCCACATACCAATTACAATAGTCAAGCCTAGAAGTAATAAAGGCATGTACCACTCTTTCAATTGAAATTTGATCCAGAAAATCAGCTGACCATATTAATATCACTTGTATAATTCTGTCTTAATTCTGATTTCCAAGTTTTAAATTACCGACCGGAGGTCGAACCTTGGATACAGGAGGAACAATGTGGTTTTCGTCCTGGCCGCGGGACAGTGGACCAGCTCTTTACCCTTGCGAGGCTCCTGGAGGGGGCATGGGAGTTTGCCCATCCAGTCTACATGTGTTTTGTGGACTTGGAGAAAGCCTACGATCGTGTACCACGGGGGCTCTTGTGGGGGGTACTGTGGGAGTATGGGGTTTCGGGGGCCGCTACTGCGAGCTATCCGATCCCTGTACGACCAAAGTGAGAGTTGTGTCCGCATACTTGGCACAAAGTCGGATGCGTTCTCGGTGCGTGTTGGACTCCGCCAGGGTTGCCCTTTGTCACCGGTCCTGTTTGTAATCTTTATGGACAGGATCTCAAGGCGCAGCCGGGGGGAGGAGGGTCTCCAGTTCGGGGAGCTTGGAATCTCATCTCTGCTTCTTGCAGACGATGTGGTTCTGTTGGCTTCCTCGAGCGGGGACCTCCAGCGGGCATTGGGGCGGTTTGCAGCTGAGTGCGAAGCGGCCGGGATGAGAGTTAGCACCTCCAAGTCTGAGGCCATGGTTCTCTGCCGGAAAACGGTGGATTGCTCTCTCTCGGTGGGGAGTGAGACTTTGCTCCAAGTGGGGGAGTTTAAGTATCTCGGGGTCTTGTTCGCGAGTGGGGGTAAAATGGAGCGTGAGATCCACAGGCGGATCGGTGTGGCGTCAGCAGTGATGCGGACGTTGTATCGGACCATTGTGGTGAAGAGGGAGCTGAGCCGGAAGGTAAAGCTTTCGATTTACCAGTCTGTCTACGTTCCAACCCTCACCTATGGTCATGAGCTGTGGGTCATGATTGAAAGGATAAGATCGCGGATACAACCGGCTGAAATGAGTTTCCTGCGAAGGGTGTCTGGGCCCTAGAGAGAGGGTCAGGAGCTCGGACATCCGGAGGGAGCTCGGAGTAGAGCCGCTGCTCCTCCGCGTCGAAAGGAGTCAGCTGAGGTGGTTCGGGCATCTGATAAGGATGCCTCCCGGACGCCTCCCTTTAGAGGTGTTCCGGGCACGTCCAACTGGGAGAAGGCCCCGGGGTAGACCCAGAACGCGGTGGAGGGATTATATCTCCCGCCTGGTCTGGGAACGCCTCGGGATTCCCCAGGAGGAGCTGGAAAGTGTCGCCGGGGAGAGGGATGTCTGGGTCAATTTGCTTGGACTGCTACCCCCGCGACCCGACCCCGGATAAGCGGAAGAAAATGGATGGATGGATGGATGGATGGATGGATGGAGTTTTAAATTATGGAAAATAACACACTAAAAACATCCTCGGTGGTTATCTCACAAACTAATTCGTTAAAAAGAAGTCCTCCCCCGTACAGAGTGTGCTGATAGAGAAATGAGTTATTCAGACCTTAACAGTTTTTTTGAATCAGGCTGTAAACATGTTTATTTCTGCTGTAAAGATTGTCCCTTTGAATGGGTGTGTATGTGGTTTCTGGTGTTTTTGCAGCCAGCCTCAAGTGGACACTGGAGGAACTGCACTCTCCAACACCTCTTCCCGGTGTCTGCAGTGAATGTTGATATGTTGGAGGAAGTGCAGTCAGGTGTGATCAGTTCCCTGCAGACTCTGGATGTTTGTGTTGTCGTTCCTCTTTGTTGAAAGCAGAGAAATGAGGAGATGTCGGTGATTCCTCGTCTGTTTACAGACACTGTTTGCGGATACTCATTATCACTTGCAGCTTGAGGGAATGATTCAAACTGTCATTCACACCGTCCTCTGGGACGTCTGTCTGTTAAATATTTTTTTGGGATGGAGGGTTTTCACTCACAGGGGAAAGAAGCAATCCTGTTCTGTTTACGTCTGTCTTTCCAGAGAGTGTTTGTGGATGTAAAGGCCGATCACAGAGGGGCATGAAGTCAGACGTCTGTTTTAGAATGATTTATTTACTCTGAGTCGTTGTTGACTCTTCTTTCCTAACAGCTCAGGGGTAAACACCACTCTTCTATAAACCTACCTGACGTGTAAACAGCTCAGTTAATAAAACCTTGATTAATGAGATGTTTACCTGCACACCTCTGGAGATGCATCAGGTGAGTTCTTTTGACATTTTCTGCATCTCCAGCGAAGCACATCAAATGTTTAAGTGCACTTCAGCACTTTCCCTCTGCAGGTGTGATCTCTGAAAACACTCTTGTGGAGGTAACATGTTTAATGAAAATCCAGCAGTGTGGATAATGTGTTAAACATCGTGCCAGGACAGCTCACTGCTAACAGGAGGTATAAATAGTTCTTAATACCCTTCGTTCTCGTCACACTGCAGCTATTTACCGCTCCTGAAGGAGCAGCTGCTGCAGAGGGTGTCATACTAACTGCAATAACATTTTAACATCTGAGCGTCCCTTTATTATCTGCAGGATCAACAGATTTGTAGGTAATGATTTGTGTGTCTTAAAGCAAACATAACCATGATGTGAGAGCCGTAACGTGTCTCACCTGTGTCTTATTATGCCTCGTCCTCAGAGCTTAAAGGTGACATATCATGCAAAATGGACTTTTTAATGGTTCTCTACCTGAAATATGTGTCCCTGTCTACAAACCCCCCGAGAATGAAAAAAATCCATTCTGCCCCTGTTCTGATTTCTACACCTTTCTGTAAATGTGTGCTGAAACCAGCCGTTTCAGACTTGCGTGTTTTTGTTACGTAACAACAATATCCGGTCTGTCACGGAGTCAGAGCTCGGAGCTTGTTCAGCCCATAGACTGTATAAAATACAACTCAACCCCTCCTCCGTTTTTCATTCCCTGCACACATGTGTGCTAACAAGGAGCTTAGGAGGGAGGCATGCTAGTTGTAGGCTGTCTTAATAAACACAAAGGTCGGTTTTACTCCCCATGTCTGCAGATTTGAAGATCTAGTGGATGATTTTTATTTATCATGGAAAAGTGCTAGCGCTAGTTAGCATAGCCACATAGCTACATGTTCGTAGCTGTAGCTGTGTACCAAGACACACGTCGACATACTGACAAATAAAACAACAAGAAACACTAAATCTGTGACCAATCCTTCAGAAAAGGTCCTGCTGCCTTTCTGGCAGAGGTTGGTTTTACTCCCCACGTCTGCAGATTTGAAGATCTAGTGGATGATTTTTACTTATCATGGATAAGTGCTAGCGCTAGTTAGCATAGCCACATAGCTACATGTTCGTAGCTGTGTACCAAGACACACGTCGACATACTGACAAATAAAACAACAAGAAACACTAAATCTGTGACCAATCGTTCAGAAAGGTCCTGCTGCAGGCGCCTCTCCGTCAGGGTCAGATTCTGGATCAGATTCAGAGGGTTGAAGTAACGCGATCTCTGAGCAGCCGTGTATATTCAGCCAACATGTAAACATTAGATCAACGTGCTGGAGAGCCAAGGCCACACCCACTTCCTGAGGGGGCGTGGTCAGAGGGAAAACAGAGTGTTCTGAGGAGGACTGAAGAAGAGGGTTTTTCAGGCAGACCAAAATCTGATTTCAAAGTGTTTTTTTGAGCATAAATTTTAAAGACATGTTTTGGGGACCTCTTAGACCAATATATGTTGATGAAAAAATTGTGATATGTCACCTTTAAAGTCCCTGCTCCCTTGTCCTCTGCGTCCTCTCACTCCTCTCTTGATGTTTTCTTCGTGTTTGATCAGTTCCAGTAATCAGACTGAGCCTTTTGTCTTTTAGGAAACCTCTGCCAGCTCTGTTTGGACCTCCTGTGTACCGACCTTGACTGAAACTTGTGATTCTTGTGTGAGTCTGGCTTCTTGAATCCATTCCTGTGGTGCAATTGTCTTTCTTTCTTTCCTGAAATAAGCTGTTGTATTAAAGTTAGCTATAGCAATGGGAGATTTGTTCTGATAGCATTTCTTTAACTGTAGTAAATGAAGTGGATGTAGCTAACATCCCGGTTCCATTCCCTTTTACAGCCTTGAGTTCAGATAGCTGGTGCCAATAATCTTGACTTTTCTGAACCACAAGTCACCACACTGGTGGCCACTGACAATTCAGCTCTGCCAAGAACCTTGTGTTTGCATTCTTGATGGACTTTCTTTCAGTAGTATATTTGCAAAGGATTTTATAGCCACCACCAACACATGAATAAAATCCTCAGAAACACACATCCCAACTTTAAGAGTTGTTTCCCTACATTTCTTCATCCTGTCTGTTTCTTGGGAGGCTGTGCTCGTGGAATTAACCCCGTGAGAGTCATAGGCTGTTCTCTAAACCGCCTACTATACTAGCAGTATGTACTGATTTGGCCAAAAGTCAGTATGTGGTTCGTGAACAAGAGCAAAATCTGCAGTACACCAAAACTACTGAATCGGGAAAATTCTAGCGTACTGTTTCCCACAATTCACAGCGCTAACGTTCCACTTCTTTTTTCCATATGTGACGGGGGCACTCAGTTTTTAGGTGCTGTGAGAATTATTAAATTCCATATAAACCACTTCTGGATGCTAAAGAAGCAGTTTCTCTATCAGCATCCTGCAGACCAGATCCAGCAGAACAGTCATACTACATACTACCTACAGGTGCACTATGCATATTACATTCATAGGTAGTATGTAGCCGACGGTTTTGAAAACAGCCATAGATTGTACAAACTATTGACGACATGACCGCTCATGTCCAAACTCCTCCTACTGACCGGCAGCAGTATAGCACATAAAGCCCGCCTCCTTCATGTGGACTGATGGGACATGTGTCAGACTTTGAAATCAAAACACGTGTCTAATAAATGTTTCTCCATCATGCTTTCTGTCCTACTATTGATCCAGTATGCATTCATTTAGAGCAAAAATATTCAACCATCTATACAAACAAGCCTCACAGCATCAAAGACCTTATTCACTCACACTGATGCTAACAGCCTCACACAGAGCAAAACTTTGAGAGTTGGTCGTACGTGTCATGAGTCAATGTTTGGTTCAGTTTTTTCCATGAGTTTCATGTCTTAGTTTCTCCTGTGTTCATTCTGTATTAGTTTAGTTGAGATTCTTTGTGTCCCTTGTGTGTTCAGTGATCCATGTCTCTTTTTGTGCTTTCTTGTGTAGTCTTGTCTTGTGTTCTCTCTTTTGTAGTTCTGATCCCTGTGTTTCCAGTTTAGTTACTTCCTGTCCTTGTGTGTTTCCCTCCTCTTTGATTCCCCTGATTAGTCTCACCTGTGTCCTGTGTTCACACCTGTGTTGATTACTCTGTGTATTGAGTTCCTCTGTTTCCCTGTCCCTTGATGGATCATTGTACGTCTTCCTTGTGTTCCCTTATCTCAGTGTTTCTAGTGTTGTCTTTTGAATTCAGTTAATTGGACATTTTAGTAAGTTTTTTTGTGCCTTTTGTTCTTTTATTATTAAATCTTTATTGTCTGCACATGGGTCCTCCACCTCACTTTTTCCCCGTCGTGACAGTAAGAGTGTTTCTAAGCATCGTCACACTCAAACTTAAGTGATCATAAAAACAACTCCACCTCTGGATGACCTAAAGTTAACATATCTGTACATAAAGTCTGTTAATATTACTTTAATTCTACTGTCATTATAATAATCAGGGGATAAGTCAGTCTGAGGATGTCTGAGGCTCAACTTCCCGTACATATCGGCTGCACCATTCCCTCGATAGAGTTTTGTTTGTTTGTTTGAATTTATTCTGAACAAGTTGCATTTTGCTCACAAACTCCAGGAAGTAAGCTGGTTATTAACTTTGAAATTTGTGTCAAACCTGTCATGAATGCGGATAATTGAGCGCATACAGCCTTGGCCAATAATTAGACCCTGTAAAGGACGTGACCCCGGCCTTAAAGGTGACCTATCACGCTTTTTTCATCAACATATATTGGTCTAAGAGGTCCCCAAAACATGTCTTTAAAGTTTATGCTCAAAAAAACACTTTGAAATCAGATTCTGGTCTGCCTGAAAAACCCTCTTCTTCAGCCCTCCTCAGAACAGTCTGTTTTCTCTCTGACCACGCCCCCTCATGAAGTGGATGTGCCCTCGGCTCTCCAGCACGTTGATCTAATGTTTACATGTTGGCTGAATATACACGGCTGCTCACAGACCCGCGTTACTTCAACCCTCTGAATCTGATCCAGAATCTGATCCTGACGGAGAGGCGCCTGCAGCAGGACCTTTCTGAACCATTGGTCACAGATTTAGTGTTTCTTGTTGTTTTATTTATCAGTATGTCGACGTGTGTCTTGGTACACAGCTACGAACATGTAGCTATGTGGCTATGCTAACTAGAGCTAGCACTTTTCCATGAAAAATAAAAATCATCCACTAGATCTTCAAATCTGCAGACGTGGGGAGTCAAACCGACCTTTGTGTTTATTAAGACAGCCTACAACTAGCATGCCTCCCTCCTAAGCTCCTTGTTAGCACACGTGTGCAGGGAATGAAAAACGGAGGAGGGGTTGAGTTGTATTTTATACAGTCTATGGGCTGAACAAGCTCCGAGCTCTGACTTCCTGTTACAGACCGGATGGCGTTGTGACGTAACAAAAACACTGAAGTCTGAAACGGCTGGTTTCAGCACACATTTACAGAAAGGTGGAGAAATCAGAACAGGGGCAGAATGGATTCTTTTCATTTTCAGGGGGTTTGTAGACAGGGACACATATTTCAGGTAGAGAACCATTAAAAAGTTGATTTTGCATGATATGTCACCTTTAATAAGGGGCACGGCTTCAGATTAAACACCAGGCCTTTATTTGAGGATTTACATTAAATGTGTAAAAAGTGTCCTACATAAAGTTATGTGACAGGACTGACACGTAATGTCAACATCTTCATAATCCTGAATAAATAACATTGCCCTGTGCTGTATTTTAATCATCTTTAACTCTATTAAACTATTCTAGTCTCATTACTTTCTATCTCTCTGGTGGCAGGAGCTTTGACATCTCTGTCTGATGAAATTCTGTGCGGTCCGCCTTTAATCGCCCCGATTCCACCCGTTTTACATGCATATCATCATCTTTTATGGAGCTGTCAGGAGGCCAGTGCAGAGCGCCTTTACAGCCGCTCACCAGCAGAGAGCCGGAGACGGCTCCAGGCCACGAAACCCATAATGACACCCGCATCTCCTTAAATCCATCATCCCCGACCTCTGCAGTGTGAGTGCATCTACCGGCCTATGGGGGGATAAAGTTGCTGCCGCCTCACGTCTCCTCCATCGCAGTCTGAGCAGGTAGAAATAGCACAAGACAGGCTGTCAAGAAACCCCAGGGAAATATCATGATCCAACCTGTACAAGAGAGAGAGAGAGAGAGAGAGAGAGAGAGAGAAAGTCTGAGGGATGAAACAGAGATGGAGCGAAAGATGAGACGTGAGGAGCGAGAGAAGAGAAGTAAATGGCACCCAGAGAGGAGCGAGAGAAAGGGGAGGTGTCAGAGGATGAAAAGGGGGTTCATGGAGGAGAAGAGGGAGAGGGGGAGGGAATCAGGGGAGGAGGGGAGGGAGGAGAGGTGAGCGGTGATGGCGGAGCAGAGAAATTGCATTTTGATGGAGGCAAATTGAATCAGCTCTGCAATGGAGGCCTCGGGGCAGAGAGACAGATTGAGACGGTCATGTCAGCACCGAGAGATTACTGCCACCTGTGTGTGTGTGTGTGTGTGTGTGTGTGTGTGTGTGTGTGGGTGTGTGTGGGTGTGTGTGTGGGTGCTTGTGTGCGTATGTTTGTGTGTAAGATGTGATGATTGCCTGCCGCCACCGTCTGCAAGTCTCACACAAGGATATTTGCGCTCACACTGTGACATTCACACACCCCATCTTTGGAGTGAATAAAGACACACACACACACACACACATGCACACACACACACACACACTCAGTATGTTGTTGTCTGGTTTTCAGGTGAAACAGCATGAACACGTATTAACGGGATTAAGGATGAGAAGTCAAAGTCACATTGAAGAGATGTGGGAACTTGCTCGCTGTGTCGTCTCCCTGAACGAGCCCACGTCATCACTCCTTGTTTTACATACTGAAAGTTTAAAAATATCACATGAGACATGATAAACAGCAGATTCCTCATCCCCCCTGTGAGTGCTTCCTGTCAGTCTCTTTTGTGCCGTCATCCCTGGCAGCAGTGTGTTGCCTCGCCTTGCGTTAGATTGCGTTATCTGCACCTCCAGGAAGTTTAAATCCAGGGCAACACTGTCGAGGCACATCTACCCACTGAGCAAGAAACTCAAAAGAGACTCTTTCAACCAGAAGTAACAGGAACTTTTAGCTCCAGGAACTTCTCTTCTAGGAACTAAATGGTTCCTGTGGCCCATTGTTGTCTGCGTTTCCACCCAGGCCTGAACTCCCATGAGGATTTACACTGCAGCACCAGACCAGTAGAGGGCAGTACGATAGAGATGAAGGCCAACAACAAAGATGACACCATAGAAGGAGACAGACAGGCCGGCATCATCATGTGGGACACTACAGTTAGCCTGTTAGAATGAAGGAGATTCCTCTTGTGCTGTTTTTGATACATTCGATTACATTTGATTCAAAACGCTTGAAACACTCGATTTAAAGTAACTGTGGTAAAGACCGACCGGTGTTCCAGTTTAAACAGCGACCCTGTTAACTGGAGACTCTCAGCCGGATGCATCCCTCACAAACGTCTTTAGACGATCATTAAATATCTGATGAGGATATTTGGACACTTGAATAAAAACTAAACTAGGATGTATTCCCTTCTGTGTTTCAACAGCTGCTGTGAACTCCACAAACACTGACATGTTCAGCTGAAGGTCTCCAGTTTACAGGGTCACTCTTCTGACTGTAACACCGGGAGCTGACAGAGACGCATTCACACTATCAGGCTCAGAGAAGACCGATGTTCAGGAGTTATTAAACCAAGTGAATCACAGGTGTGATGGTATTGTGGACGGAGGGTGAATAAAAACACTGAGGGTACTCTACCAATCAGAAATGATCAGCATTGCAGGCTCCGCCCCCTAAAGTTTCTGGAGCTTTGAAAGTACTACCCCCCAAGCAGGGACTTTTAGGTCAAGTCAAGTCAAATTTTATTTATATAGCACATTTTAAAACAACCATTGTTGACCAAATTGCTGTACAAGCTTAAAAACACAATCAATAAAAACAAATAGTTAAAAAAAAACAAAAAAAACACAATAAATAAAAGCAAGATAAAATGTTGGATGTCTCGCTCAACAGGTTTTAAATGCCAATGCAAATAGATGTGTTTTAAGTAATGATTTAAAGCTCTCAGGCTGTTCTAGTGTGGGAGCAGCCACCACAAAGGCTCGGCCCCCTCAAGTTTTGAGCCTTGGTCTTGGGACATCTAGACGGGGGAGATTAACTAAATTTAGACCCTGGTTCCTGCTGTCAAAACGTGCATAGTTCCTTACAAGGTTCCTGGTTTCTGAGGTTCCAAAAGCACCTTTTGAGACGTGCAGACTTGTCCTCAGGTTCAAGCTTCATTGAAGCTCAGACTGCACATTACATCTGACTTCCATGGTTCTTAAACTACAGATTCTGGGCCTGATTTCTTCCCTCTAACTAAAGTCAGCATGTCTTGATTTCCTGATGGTTCCAGGGATTATCTCTCCAGATTTTTAATTTAACGATTTCTTGTTTATTGTCTGCGTTGGCTCGTTGAACCTGGCAGTAAAAGTTTCACAGCGACTGCAGCCACCGTCGTCTGTCCTCCCACAGACTGAATGTGACAAACAATTTCACCTCTCCTGTTTCCGGCTGTGTTTTTTAACCGCCCTTAACACAGCTACCTCTAAGCTGTGTGTGTGTTCGAGCTAAATCTAAGGCACTGATTTGAAACTCTTGCCGTGAACTCTGGCTGTGTTTGTTGTTTCCTTCCTGTATGAAGGAGAGCAGGTTTATGTTTTTTATTTTCACTCTAACAAAAAGAGGTCTGCAGCTTTTAGTGAGGTTTTTTTCAAAGTTCAGGGAATGTCAGCCGCAGAGATGTCCTTCATTCGTCCATTAGCTCTAATAGGAAAATTGGATGGAGGCTATAAGGCTTTCATAAACTGTTAGTTCTACCAGAGCTGAGTATAAAAACTAAGTACCTGAGGCTGCACAGGTAATGCTACATATCAGGGAGACAGGACAGTTTCTGTCCCTTCTGAGACAAAAACTACCTCTGAGTGGACATTTATGACCTGGCTGATACGTTTAAGCTGAAGAGATATAACAATAAACATATTTACTATTTTCCAAGCAGATTACAAAACTACCTGAAGTAGTTTAAAACTTTGAGCCTGTTCCCTAGACACATCTGCATCCAGACAGCGCTGGATTCACTTTAAACCTGCAACTTCTGATTCTTAAATTGACCTCAGATCAGACATCCAACAGAGGTTAGTATTTAATAACAAGAAAGGTTGATTTTGTCATTCATTTGTACTTTTTCAACGTGTTTGCAAATTCAATTCTGATGCTTTTCTTTATGAACATGATCGTTGACTACATGCTCCTGAATTTTGGACTTCCCATTGTAACAGATCCAGGATAGGAAACACAGTACAGATCTCTGTAAGGATAGACTTGTCGGATCTTTTATGCACATGTTTTGGACTTGTAAAGATGTATCCTGCTTTTGGAACTTGGTTGCCTCCACACTTACAAAAAAAAACTTACAAAAGTGCCCTGCACCCCCACCGTTCTGCTTTTGAATGATTTTTCTGTGCTTAAAGGGGACATATCACGCTTTTTTCATCAACATATATTGGTCTAAGAGGTCCCCAAAACATGTCTTTAAAGTTTATGCTCAAAAAAACACTTTGAAATCAGATTTTGGTCTGCCCGAAAAGTCGTCTTCTTCATTCCTCATCAGAACACTCTGTTTTCTCTCTGACCACGCCCCCTCAGGAAGTGGATGTGCCTCGGCTCTCCAGCACATTGATCTAATGTTTACATGTTGGCTGAATATACACGGCTGCTCAGAGATCGCGTTACTTCAACCCTCTGAATCTGATCCTAACAGAGAGGCGCCTGCAGCAGGACCTTTCTGAACCATTGGTCACAGATTTAGTGTTTCTTGTTGTTTTATTTATCAGTATGTCGACGTGTGTCTTGGTACACAGCTACGAACATGTAGCTATGTGGCTATGCTAACTAGCGCTAGCACTTATCCATGATAAATAAAAATCATCCATTAGATCTTCAAATCTGCAGACGTGGGGAGTAAAACCGACCTTTGTGTTTATTAAGACAGCCTACAACTAGCATGCCTCCCTCCTAAGCTCCTTGTTAGCACACATGTGTGCAGGTAATGAAAAACGGAGGAGGGATTCAGTATTATTTTATGCAGTCTATGAGCTTTTGTTGTTATGTAACTAAAACATGGAAGTCTGAAACGGCTGGTTTCACACACATTTACAGAAAGGTGTAGAAATCAAAACAGGGGCAGAATGGATTTTTTTCATTCTCGGGGGGTTTGTAGACAGGGACACATATTTCAGGTAAAGAACCATTAGAAAGTATGCATGATATGTCACCTTTAAAATATCTAGACCTCAAAAATGTACATTACTCGCTCTATGGCTCTATGGTGGAAATCACCACATTCTCTGTCAAGATCTCAGTGGCTTAATATGTATCTTGATATAGCTGTTATGGAGCTCTCAGTGGCCAAGATGCACGGAGCCACAGGAACCACTATCTCATCCTGGTTAAAATCCATAACTAAGATCAAAGAATATGTCTAACTTTATGATATAACTGAGCATCATCATGGTACTACTTGACCATTTCCTTTTGTTGTTGTCTTTATTTGTACTTACAATCATGTTATAAATGATGTCATTGTCACCATTCACTTCCTTTATCCCTTTGGATACAATATTCCCTGTTGTTATCATACGGAGATCTATTCTGAGGTGGGGTGGGTTGGGGTGGGTGTCGCCATACCTTCTTTTATTTTTTTAATAATAATAATAATAATAAATTTTATTTAAAGGCGCCTTTCTCGGCACTCAAGGACACAGCACAGATATATATATACATACACGAATTTACATTTAAAGGAAACAAAATCAGAGTCAAAATGAAATCAATATAAACTAACAAGGGGTAAGAAAAAAATAGAAACAATAACAAAATGACAGAGCAATTGGAGTCAGACGGAGTAAGCGGTTTGGAACAGATATGTTTTGAGTTGTGATTTGAAATGGGGGAAAGAATCTGTGTTTCTGAGTTGAGGTGGCGATGAGTTCCAGAGACGGGGAGCAGAGCGGCTGAATGCTCGGCTCCCCATAGTGGTGAGACGGGCGGAGGGGACAGACAGGTGTATGGAAGAAGAGGATCTGAGGGAGCGGGAGGGAGTGGGAACATGGAGGAGGTCGGACAGATATGGGGGGGGGGCGAGGTTGTGGATGGTCTTGAATGTCAACAGAAGGACTTTGAATTGAATACGGAATTGAACAGGGAGCCAGTGGAGCTGTTGGAGGACAGGAGTGATGTGGTGGATGGAGGGGGTTCGGGTAATGATACGGGCAGCTGAGTTCTGGACCAGTTGGAGTTTATGGAGGGATTTGTGAGGGAGACCAAAGAGGAGAGAGTTGCAGTAGTCCACACGGGAAGTGACAAGGCTGTGGACAAGGTGTGGGGGGTGAGGGAGGGGCGGAGACGATTGATGTTTCGAAGATGGAAGTAGGCAGTCCGGGTGATGTTATTGATGTGTGATTGAAAGGATAATGTGCTGTCAAGGATGACACCCAGACTCTTAACCTGGGGGGAGGGTGAGACGGAGGAGTTATCAATGGTGAGGGAGAAGCTGTTGGATTTGGATAGAGTGGATTTGGTGCCAATGAGGAGAACCTCAGTTTTATTACTGTTTAATGTAAGGAAATTTAGGGTGAACCAGGTTTTTATTTCAGAGATGCAATCAGTGAGGGAGAGTGGACGAGGGGTTAGTGGTGAGGTAGAGCTGGGTGTCATCTGCATAACAGTGGAAGTGAATGTTGAATTTGCGGATGATGTTACCGAGGGGAAGGAGGTAGATGATGAAGAGGAGGGGCCCCAGGACAGAGCCCTGGGGCACCCCTGTAGTGACGGAGGAAGGAGTGGATTTAAAGGACTTGAGTTGAGTGAACTGTGTGCGGTCAGAGAGGTAAGATGTTCTTTGTTTTACTTTATGGTATGCCTTGTCTTATCCCATACAGTTGATATTTCATTGTGCTGCATATCTTTAAAAACAATCAAATTTTGATCACAAACAAATGGAAACACAGTGCAGGCACAGTCAGAGGCAAGGACTTGAAAACATGGTTTAATCTGATTTTCAAGAGTGCTCGATGAATGGTGAGTGGCTGGTTGTGGTCCTGGAGCTCAACTGGGTGTTTAGTTATTGAGAAGTTGCACATAGATCTGGGCACAGGGAGAGACGAGGTTAGATTCTTTTTTTTTTAAAAAAAGGGATTTCAGAAAACACATTTGAAGACAGCCTGAGTGGAGCGATGAGTGGAGGACTGACTGGCTTATATAATGAGGACAGAGTTTGTGGTTTGATTGCAGATTAGCAGCAGGTGAGCAGACTTGATGGCAGCAAGGTGAGACATCAAACAAGACAAACAAACACACAGTGAAAGGAAACAGAGGAAGAAAAGGGAGGGAAGGAGACAATCCAAGTCAGTTTAAGACACTGAAAGTTGAAGCTTCATTTTCATAATAATTAGATTTTATAGACATTTAAAAACAGTGTGGATAATAACGTTTAACAGAATGATGTAAGAGGTGGAGACGTCACTGATTTTCTTCCACAATGCATCTTTAGAACGTTTAAATGGAGGCCTGGCTGAAACTGATGACAACTCCACAGCTGATTACAGGAAGTGGGCACGGTAAATCAGAAGTTTAACTCCATTAATCCGTTAATAAAGACGTTAATTCTGTTTAACGTGAACGTTAAAACCTGTGCAAGTCTGACAGTTCGTCCCCTACGTCTGCAACAGAAAGGGTCTCCACGATCCAAGTCCATGAAAAGATTTAATCCAAACACATTAAAGATCCAGGGATTACTTCAGCTCTGCAGAGGCTGCATGCTCTTAATGCTCAAGTTGTCTGCGGTCAATCTTACCGTGTAAAAGCAGAGTTTGAAGGGTTTGGGTTATAAAATTTAAAAGGACACACCGTATAAAGTTTATGATGTTTCATATAAAGTTTATAAGCTACACAATAAAGCAGTTCATATTGAGCCCAACCCTCAGCTTTCCTCTTCTGTTTGCTCCAGTTGGAGGTATTGATTTGAAAGCAACATTGCTATATATGAGGCGCTCTACTCAACATGGTGCGATTCACATAATGCACTACAACAGCAGTGAACCTGCAAAGCATGTCATCCATCTAATTTGGAAATTTGGCCATGCCGCAGAATCCGTTGAGTGACTAAAAATCAGGTCAGAATCAGCTTAAATTCCCACGGTGCATGCCTTTCCTAATCCTACCTGAGAGGACTGACTCATGTTTGTCACAAACTCTGCACCGATGATCCAAAACCTCCTTTGTGGCTGAGTAGTACTATTCCTCCTGCTTCTGCACAGAAGACATCTGCTGCAAAAAGCACAGAGACGGTGGCAAGCTTTTAATGTGGGAGGTGGAGGAGAAGGTAAACTCTGAGTTCAAGTGGAAAAGTTTAGGTGGAAACAGCTGAGGCATCAGTGAAGGAAACAAACTTTTAATGTGAAATCTCCCGGGAGAGAGGAGCAGCTCTGTGCAGTCTCTAAACTCAGACGAGGAGTGCAAATGTTGCTTCAAGGACTTCAACCAACAGACTTCTGATCATCTTAAAACACAGTCAGAACACTGGAGGAAGAGAAGCGTCAGTATGTCTTAAAAAAGAGGGATGAGCAATGTCTAAAGTTTACTACAGCTGAGGAAGATACAGCTGTGTGATTAAAACTGAGTCCATGCAGTGACTTCCACTGCAGAGTCATGTCTGTTTTTAATGCAGTGACTTCCACTACAGAGTCATGTCTGTTTTTAATGCAGTGACTTCCACTACAGAGTCATGTCTGTTTTTAATGCAGTGACTTCCACTACAGAGTCATGTCTTGTTTTAATGCAGTGACTTCCACTACAGTCATGTCTGTTTTTAATGCAGTGACTTCCACTACAGAGTCATGTCTGTTTTTAATGCAGTGACTTCCACTACAGAGTCATGTCTGTTTTTAATGCAGTGACTTCCACTACAGAGTCATGTCTGTTTTTAATGCAGTGACTTCCACTACAGAGTCATGTCTGTTTTTAATGCAGTGACTTCCACTACAGAGTCGTGTCTGTTTATAATGCAGTGACTTCCACTACAGAGTCATGTCTGTGTTTAATGCAGTGACGTCATGTCTGTTTTTAATGCAGTGACTTCCACTACAGAGTCATGTCTGTTTTTAATGCAGTGACTTCCACTACAGAGACATGTCTGTTTTTAATGCAGTGACTTCCACTACAGAGTCATGTCTGTTTTTAATGTAGTGACTTCCACTACAGAGTCATGTCTGTTTTTAATGCAGTGACTTCCACTACAGAGTCATGTCTGTTTTTAATGCAGTGACTTCCACTACAGAGTCATGTCTGTTTTTAATGCAGTGACTTCCACTACAGAGTCGTGTCTGTTTATAATGCAGTGACTTCCACTACAGAGTCATGTCTGTTTTTAATGCAGTGACTTCCACTACAGAGTCATGTCTGTGTTTAATGCAGTGACTTCCACTACAGAGTCATGTCTGTGTTTAATGTAGTGACTTCCACTACAGAGTCATGTCTGTTTTTAATGCAGTGACTTCCACTACAGAGTCATGTCTGTTTATAATGCAGTGACTTCCACTACAGAGTCATGTCTGTTTATAATGCAGTGACTTCCACTACAGAGTCATGTCTGTTTTTAATGCAGTGACTTCCACTACAGAGTCATGTCTGTGTTTAATGCAGTGACTTCCACTACAGAGTCATGTCTGTTTTTAATGCAGTGACTTCCACTACAGAGTCATGTCTGTTTTTAATGCAGTGACTTCCACTACAGAGTCATGTCTGTGTTTAATGCAGTGACTTCCACTACAGTCATGTCTGTTTTTAATGCAGTGACTTCCACTACAGAGTCATGTCTGTTTTTAATGCAGTGACTTCCACTACAGAGTCATGTCTGTTTTTAATGCAGTGACTTCCACTACAGAGTCATGTCTGTTTTTAATGCAGTGACTTCCACTACAGTCATGTCTGTGTTTAATGCAGTGACTTCCACTACAGAGTCATGTCTGTTTTTAATGCAGTGACTTCCACTACAGAGTCGTGTCTGTTTTTAATGCAGTGACTTCCACTACAGAGTCATGTCTGTGTTTAATGCAGTGACTTCCACTACAGAGTCATGTCTGTGTTTAATGCAGTGACTTCCACTACAGAGTCATGTCTGTTTTTAATGCAGTGACTTCCACTACAGAGTCATGTCTGTTTTTAATGCAGTGACTTCCACTACAGAGTCATGTCTGTTTTTAATGCAGTGACTTCCACTACAGAGTCATGTCTGTGTTTAATGCAGTGACTTCCACTACAGTCATGTCTGTTTTTAATGCAGTGACTTCCACTACAGAGTCATGTCTGTTTTTAATGCAGTGACTTCCACTACAGAGTCATGTCTGTTTTTAATGCAGTGACTTCCACTACAGAGTCATGTCTGTTTTTAATGCAGTGACTTCCACTACAGTCATGTCTGTGTTTAATGCAGTGACTTCCACTACAGAGTCATGTCTGTTTTTAATGCAGTGACTTCCACTACAGAGTCGTGTCTGTTTTTAATGCAGTGACTTCCACTACAGAGTCATGTCTGCTTTTAATGCAGTGACTTCCACTACAGAGTCATGTCTGTTTTTAATGCAGTGACTTCCACTACAGAGTCATGTCTGTGTTTAATGCAGTGACTTCCACTACAGAGTCATGTCTGTTTTTAATGCAGTGACTTCCACTTCAGAGTCATGTCTGTTTTTAATGCAGTGACTTCCACTACAGAGTCATGTCTGTGTTTAATGCAGTGACTTCCACTACAGAGTCATGTCTGTGTTTAATGCAGTGACTTCCACTACAGAGTCATGTCTGTTTTTAATGCAGTGACTTCCACTACAGAGTCATGTCTGTGTTTAATGCAGTGACTTCCACTACAGAGTCATGTCTGTGTTTAATGCAGTGACTTCCACTACAGAGTCATGTCTGTTTTTAATGCAGTGACTTCCACTCCAGAGTCATGCCTTGTTTTAATGCAGTGACTTCCACTACAGAGTCATGTCTGTTTTTAATGCAGTGACTTCCACTACAGAGTCATGTCTGTTTTTAATGCAGTGACTTCCACTACAGAGTCATGTCTGTTTTTAATGCAGTGACTTCCACTACAGAGTCATGTCTGTTTTTAATGCAGTGACTTCCACTCCAGAGTCATGTCTTGTTTTAATGCAGTGACTTCCACTCCAGAGTCATGTCTGTTTTTAATGCAGTGACTTCCACTACAGAGTCATGTCTTGTTTTAATGCAGTGACTTCCACTCCACAGTCATGTCTGTTTTGCCTGAGGGCCTGAAGATCAGGTCCATCCAGTCTTGGTTTTGGTCCTTGTCCCCTTTGTACAGAGGTGTCTCCAGATCCTCTGAATCTTGATATTTCGTACTGTAGATTATTAGTTATAGATATGACTGGTTACAGGTTAGGTGTGTCTATCAGAGAACTGCAGGGAAGCCTTCACAGCATCACTGCAAAGCTATCTGTATTACCTTAAACCTGTCGAGGATGTAGTGTGACTCACTCTGTCAGAGGTCAGCTGTTTAAGAAGCTCATGTGGAACTGGCTCGAACAGCAGGAGGCAGGAAAGAGAGACCTGTGAGAGTTCTTCTGAGGCAGACTGAAGGAGTAATCGGGAGTCTGCGAGCTCTCACAGAGGACCCCTGGTAATAGACCCTGACTCTGTGACACCTGTCAAAGTGTTTGAAGCAGCATCAGCTGTTATCGCTGAAGCTACAGCTGCCAGAGCTAATGCTGCTGAGGCGGGTCCTATAAGGCCCCAGAACACCGGGTTCAAGAGCGGGGCAAGGCTGCATAAATCTCGCCTCTGGGCTGTTTGAGCAAAGTGTGAAACATCTCAGGAATCTGGAGGTTCATCTGTCAGGTGATGCCATCCAAACTGCCTTCAACACTCACAAATGATCTCTGACTGAGCGGCTGACAGAAATGCAGGTAAGTAACAGACTGAAGGTGTGTAACTCAGGTAACCAGGGTCTCCTTTATTCTGTTTTTATTCTCCTGAATAAAATAAAAGAGTGATGTGAATAAAAAAAAAAGGGCATATTTGTTGAATATCCTCACTCAGAATCCTCAAAACCTAGTTCATGAGCGTAATGTGTAGGGGCAATTAAAGGTGGCACATCCAAGCAGCAACCTGGCGTGAGAATTGAAGCCAATGCAGAAGTGTTAAAAAACTGCAGTTCCTTGAGTGTCCACTTGAGGCTGGATCCAAAAGTACCCAATATCACATACACAACCATTTAAAAAAAAGCTGATGTACATGGTACAGCCTGGTTCAAAAAATGAGTGTAGTCTGGATAGCTCATTTCTCTTTCAGCACACACCATAGGCGGTTGAATTTTTACATAATGCAGCAATTTTGAAGATATTAAGATTACATGTCTTCCAATGAGAGGCACAGCTGACTTGTTTGACAGGCGGGAACACTGTAGCTGTTAGCGACCATAGATTGTATAAATAATGGACGTAGTATCCGTGACGTCACCCATCTGTTCCTGAGCGCTGTTTGGAAGTGAAGCGGCGGCGGCAGCCATATTGGAAATGCTGAACTCAACCAAACTTAGTGTGACGTAAAGAGGCGGAGTTTGAGCCTCCTAGCCAACAGCTATGTGTCAGTCAACACAGTCATGTCCTTATTTGGGCAAAAACTTGTAATCTTAATATCTTCTGAACCATTCACCCCCCGTACAGTGTGTGGGGATAGAGAGATTAGCTATGTGGACCCAAGCTGTTTTTTGAACCAGGCTGTAAACATGTTAATAATGCTGTAAAGATCGTCTTCTTTGAATGGGTGTGTATGGGGTTTCTGCAGCCAGCCTCAAGTGGATTCTCAATGAACTGCAGTTTATAACACTTCTGTATTTATCGTCTAGTTCAAAATGTAGTCACTTTTTATTCTATTTTATTTGTTTTTTAAATATAGCATCTTATTTTCCTTTTTTGGTTTAATATTTTAGTGTTTTATTATCTTAGTCATTTGTTTTATTTTATTTATGTATTTATTTTAAATAAAGCATCTTATTTTCTTTTAATGGTTTAATATTTTAATGTTTTATTATCTTAGAAATGTATTTTAATTTGGTGATTTTAATTTCTTGGATGGGGGGTCTTTTTATTTTTTTTTGTACAGCACTTTGTTACAATATCATTGTATGAAAAGTGCTTTATAAATAAAGTCTGATTGATGATTGATTGATGATTGATTGATGATTGATTGATGATTGATTGATTGCTGATTGATGATTGATTGATGATTGAGGATTGATTGATTGATGATTGATTGATTGCTGATTGCTGATTGATTGATGATTGAGGATTGATTGATTGATGATTGATTGCTGATTGATTGATGATTGATGATTGATTGATTGATGATTGATTGATGATTGAGGATTGATTGATTGATGATTGATTGATGATTGATTGATTGCTGATTGATGATTGATGATTGAGGATTGATTGATGATTGATTGATTGATTGATGATTGATTGATGATTGATTGATTGCTGATTGATGATTGAGGATTGATTGATTGATGATTGATTGATTGCTGATTGCTGATTGATTGATTGATTGATGATTGATTGATGATTGATTGATTGATTACTTGTTTGATGATTGGTTGATTGATGATTGATTGATGATTGATTGATTGATTTATGATTTATGATTGCTTGTTTGATGATTGATGATTGATGGATTTATTGATTTGATTGATGATGGATGAATGATTGATGATTGATTGATGATTGATTGATTGATTGATTGATTGATTGATATTTTGAGACCAGAGGTTGCCGCTTGTTAGTGAGGAGGCTGAAAGCCAGCCTCTTTACCTCACACTAGCTCGACAGAAGTTATGTTGAGTTCAACATTTCCAATATGGCTCCCGCTGACGATCGGCGCTTCAGAAGCAGATGGGTGATGTCACGGATACTACGTCCATTTATTATACAGTCTATGGTCACAACCAAAGTTGAACATTATTGAAAGAACATATCTGGGTCCTGTTCTCACCATCAAACCTTCAGTTTCTCAGTTGTAAAGTTCTCTGCTTGTGAATTCAGAGTGTGCAGGAAGAAACCAATACGAGACGTCTTCTTTCCAAGTAACACGAGGTGAGGAGTTTATTGTTTCTGATTGTGACTCATCTACATAACAGCTATATCTGCGTTTATCATCATCATCATCAACAACAACAGGCGAGGGTTTTGTTCTTTCTGCAGTGTGACTGAGCCCACTGTGCTGCTATATTTAGTTTCCCAGCCTGCTCCATAAAAACAGACCTAATGATGAAACTAGGGCAGCCCACAGTGACAGAGCCCCTCGCAACCTGAAGCAACGCTCTCTGAAGCCCCTTGATGTTAATAATAACAGCCCTGAGACCCTGTACAATTTATTTTCTGACAACATTCTGCAGAAAACATCAACCAAACCTTCCTGGTTCTGTTTGCTGCAAATAGAAGTCAGCAGATCGCTCCATTCTGTCGTAAATGAGGTTTGAAGATGTACAGGATGATTTATGGCTGCAGGAAGGAAACTGGTTAGTATTCAAACGCAGCACCAAAGGGTCCGGGTTTAAGTATGACGCATGCCAAGCTGCCATCTGTGTTTGGGAAATTAAGGAATAAAATATGAGATGTGGGTCCAAGATAGGGAAAAAAAGCAATTTAAGATATAAAAAATCTTCTAGATAAATGGACGGGTAAAGATAACCATCAAAAATTAAATACAACAAATCAGCTCGGCACTCAATCTCACTTTAACGTATTCAAATATTTGAAAAATTCAGGGAAGTGGAAGCTGTGTTTTCCTCCACGGAGTCTGAGCCGGAGTCTGAAGAGAGTGAGCATCCGAGGATCTCTGTGATGAATTATTAACCAGAGGGAAATCTGCGTCTCTCTAATGAAAGCAGCAGGTTACATCACTGCCCTGGAGGAGGACTCAGTCATTTCACTCATCAGATTCTCCTCACTCTCACATTCTCAGCCATCACCATAAAGAAGTCTGAGACGTGTGTTTGAACGTGCACAGCAGAAACACAGAAAGGCTGCATGGAGACACATTTTAAAGTTGGACTGAAACTTGAAACATTTCTAGGAAAACAAGAAGTTTAAAAACTGCACTGCTCTTTAATCTCACTCATTTCTAGATTCCAGATTAGCCGTTGCATGTCACGTGTGATTTGGGCACTTTGTTGGGTTTATGACCCATCTTTCTCATGTCGGGTTCACATCAAACGCCTAAAAAGTGCGAGTGAGTTACATGTAGAGTAAATCCAAAGACATGAGTACACACGATTTCTTGAAGGGCTGCAGAAATGGCGTGATTTCACGTGAACGAACCAAATGATAAGTGCGAATGGCGAAAAATTTGTGATGCGTTCAACGCTCCACTCGCTCCATACATCTTTCTCCTTCTGCATCTCCTTATATCACACTCTTTCCAAATGTCCAGTCGAGGCAGAAGGCGTCCACCAGTCTGGTCCTGCTCAAGATGTCTGCCCGTTTAAAGGAAGTTTTCCCCTCCACTGTTACCTGCCAAATGTTGCCACGTCATTGCTCCCGGTGGTTCGATGTTGGGAAGTGTCCTAACGGCCAAATTCCATTTCAATCCTAGTCGATGTGTTAACTTCCACTGGAGCCACTCCGTTGAGTTCCGGCTGCGTCTCTTATCCGGCAGGTCGGAGTCCTCCGGATCAGATTTACAAGACTTCCATTTCTGCTGGGTGCCGGAGCACGACGCATCAATCTCAACAGAGCAGATGGAGACATGTTTTAAAGTTAGACTGAAACTTGAAATATTCTAGGAAAACAAAAAGTTTAAAAACTGCATTGCTCTTTAATCTCACTCATTTCTAGATTACAGATTAGCCCTTGCTTGTCAAGTGTGATATGAGCACTTTGGGCTCAAGTTGTTCAAAAGGTTTATGACCCATCTTTCTCATGTCGGGTTCACATCAAACGCCTAAAAATGCAAGTGAATCACATGTAGAGTAAATCCAAAGATATGAGTAGACACAAGTTCTTGAAGGGCTGCAAAAATGGCCGGACTTCACGTGAACGAACCAAATGATGAGTGCGAAAGGCGCAAATTTGCAATGCGTTCAACGCTCCACTCGCTTCATACATCTTTCTCCTTCTGTATCTCCTTATATCACACTCTTTCCAAACGTCCAGCCGATGCAGAAGGTGTCCACCAGTCTGGTCCTGCTCAAGATGTCTGCCCGTTTAAAGGAAGTTTTCCCCTCCACTGTTACCTGCCAAATGTTGCCACGTCATTGCTCCCGGTGGTTCGATGTTGGGAAGTGTCCTGATGGCCAAATTCCATTTCTATCCCAGTCAATGTGTTAACTTCCACTGGAGCCACTCCGTTGAGTTCCGGCTGCGTCTCTGATCCGGCAGGTCGGAGTCCTCCGGATCAGATACACAAGACTACCATTTCTGCTGGGTGCCGGAGCACGACGCATCAATCTCAACAGAGCAGATGGAGACACGTTTTAAAGTTGGACTGAAACTTGAAACATTTCTAGGAAAACAAAAAGTTTAAAAACTGCACTGCTCTTTAATCTCACTCATTTCTAGATTACAGATTAGCCGTTGCTTGTCACGTGTGATTTGAGCACTTTGGGCTCAAGTTGTTCCAAAGGTTTATGACCCATCTTTCTCATGTCGGGTTCACATCAAATGCCTAAAAATGCAAGTGAATTACATGTAGAGTAAATGCAAAGACATGAGTGGACACGAGTTCTTGAAGGGCTGCAGAAATGGCGTGACTTCACGTGAACGAACCAAATGATAAGTGTGAATGCGTTCAACGCTCCACTCGCTTCATTCGCTTATCTGCGAGAGTTGACAAATCTGAACTCAATTCCCAACATGTAGATCATCCGGTGACGTACGATGTTACGAACAGACGGCAGAGGTTCATTCATCTGAAAAATATTGGATGCATTGATTGTATCTTTGTGCAGCGTCCCCAAACTTTGTGACTGTACCTGTTTTTATGGGATCAGGAATAAACAGGAGGTCACTGAGGAAAATGAGTGAGGAGAACGTATTGTCTGGAAAGTTGTGAAACCTCACTTGATTCTAGTTATCTGTTGTGTTAGCAAGTTAGCTCCGCCCCATTTAGCATAAGTGGCTTCATTATTTGATGTAGTCGAGCTCAACCTTGTTTGATGATGACAGACTGGAGTGGCTTTTGAAGGGAACCCCTCCGCTCTCGCAAAGATTTGCGTCTTTGAGTACACGCGAATGGAGAAAGTTATTTGGGCGAATAACACTAGACTTCCACCGTTTTTGAAACACAGCACAGAGCAGGACCTCCGGACAGCTGGAGTCATGTGACCGAGGTTTTCCTGCAGTAATCACTGAATCAAGGATTCTCCTCCTCCTCCTCTCCTCATCCATGTTGTCTTTCTGGTCCTCTGAAAACCTCTGACCTGTTGACTCCAGGCCTGGCTCCGCTCATCATGACTTTGGTTTGTTGTTGTAGTTAAGTGAAATACGATCTGGTGATAACACAGAGTGTTTTATTCTGAAAATTAACCGGATGTTTTCATTTTGTTTTGGTGAAACCTGACTTCCTGTCCCGCTCCATCTGCTCTGTTGAGATTGATGCGTCGTGCTCCGGCATCCGGCAACAAATAGAAGTCTTGTGTCTCTGATCCGGAGGACTCCGACCTGCCGGATCAGAGACGGAGCTGGAACGCAACGGAGCAGATCCAGTGGAAGTTAACACATTGACTAGAATAGAAACTACATCAGATCCAGTGCCGTGACGGATTGAGGATGGACAGGACATGGATCTGGTGGAATTTGGCCATAACGTGAGTTACCAAAAACAATCTGCTGTTCGTATGTGTGTGAATAAGGGGGATTTTTGCGTGTTGTGTGAACGCGTGTCAACTACTTTTGGTCTGGCCATAACCCCGTGCCAAAGGTAGTTCAGTCAGACAACTCACGTTTAAATTGTTTATTGTAGCAGCAAATACATATTCATGTTTGGCGCCCAGGCTCCGGCCTCATCACTCCCTGCAGATAAGTTTACATGCAGACTTTGAGGAGTGAAGAGCAAAACATACTGAACACCCCCCGGAGCCTGCAGGTGGAAGCTGGGGAGGTGGCGGGGAAGAAGAAAATATCAGCAATAGGCATGCAGCAGCAGAGGCGTTGACAGGCAGAGGGAGAGATGGGAGATTTTTTCCCAGTTTAAATAGACCGCCAGTTTGAGAGGCAGAGGACAGGATTGGATGATGGTTATGAGAGTGGGACATGTGACATGTATGGCATCACTGCTCGAGTTGTCTGCCTGAACTAACTCGCAGGCGTCGCTCCATTTAGTTCTCAACAGTAAAAGTGATGCCAGGTATTAATTCAAGACACGCTGAAAGGAGTGCAGCACATTTCCCCTCTTCCTGTTGACACTGGTAAAAACGTTTGTGTCATTTCAGGCTACTCAGACCAAAACATATTTCTGTATTTGATTGGAATTTTGAAAGTGTGTGTATGTGACTTCCTGTGCTTCTGCAACCAGCCTCAAGTGGACACTTTAAGTACTGCAGCTTGTAGCACCTCTGCCTTGATTTTATTTCTGAAGACCAGAGGTCATCCCTTGATTTTGATATATCCTTCATCTGTCAGAAGATACTCTTTTTTTTTGCCTCATTATGATACCCTGTAGTATCTGCTCATGGGTTTCATTCAGAGCTTTTATCTAAACTATTTTAAACACATTACAATTAACTATTTAATTGCAACTTGTTCAAAACAAGTTCGACTTTAATAAGTGTCTTTTCTTTGAGCTGTGATGGTTTACAGAAACAGAAATTGTCACAGTCTGCTCAACTCCTCCCCTCTGTCAGTAATTTTCCACTCTCCTTGCCTCTGCTCCACTCTGCTGGCCAGCCACACCCCCTCATCAGGCAACCCAGTTCACCTGCACACTCACCTGCTCCTCATCTGCAATCAAGCCGGTTTATAAGCAGCAGTCACTCTCCACTTCTTGCCAGATTGTTCTTTGACCTCATGCAAGACTTTCCAGCGTTCTTCTCCCCGGACTGATCTCCCGTTGCTGACCCTGCCTGCCCGTGACCATCCCTCCTCGCCGCTTCCCAGGAAAACACCTACGCCTTCTGTCCCTGACTACGAGTTCTGCCTTCGCCCTTCTGGGGTTCTGCCTGTCCGTCCCCGTGGCCGTTTGGTGTCCTGTCCTCCTGCGGAGTACGAGTGAGTCTGTTCTTCAACTCCCTCCGGGATCTGTCTGTCACCGGTGCTTGATTCGTCAGGCTATCATCGAACCCAGAGAGACTCGATTCCCTACCTGTGTTCGAGGTAGAGAGACTATTTTCTATTGAACTGTTCAATAAAGGTCATTACCAACTGATCTCTTGGCTTCCGATACTGCTTGTGGGTCCTAACTCAACCCGTTACAGAAATTGTTGTGCTAACTCGTGATTAAAACTCAGGAAGGCAACAATCTACGATTCACAGCCAGGCAGACGCAGTTTGATCACACAGCCACTCTGTGTTTGAGGTTTTTTAGAAAATATGTCTGAAAGAAAGTGTTCGCTTCCCTTTCCAAATTCTTCACAAGGTTTCTGGCTGTCAATCATCTCCTCACGCTCTGATCATTTCCCAGCAAACCTTTCATCATATCTATTAATCATCTCATCCATGCATCCCTCCCAACGATCCTCCATCTGTCTCTCTGGGTGGCATGCAGCAGTAATAAAACATAATGTCAAGGAGGATGAAGATGTCATGTAGCAGGCTTATCATCTTATCTATTTCCACAGATAAAACGCTGCTTTGTTATTAACAAGGTTGCCTGGAGCTGCCTACACACCGCGTCACCTTCCATCTGAAGACAAGTCTTAATTTTAACACTGAGGAAAATAAAAACTCCACTCTGCTGTTTGCGTTTAGGAGGAAATATTCCCATATCTGCGGCTTGTTTTCCTCTCTTAAATTGGTATTCTAGAGATGACATTTCAAAGGCTTTTGGACTAGCAGTTGCATTTGCAGCAGATGCTTTTCTCACTAATTAATGCCAACAAAGACAACTCTGACATTCCTTCACCAAGAGCAACAGAAACACGAGCTCCTTCGTTCCCACACAGAACGAGGAAAGCATAGGCGCTGTTCATGTTTCTGCTCGGCACATTTACACCGGCTGTAGGTTAATTGGCTAATCCCAAGCGGACGAAGGGATGGACGAAAGCAAAAAGAGAGCAATTGAAGGACTGACAGGGAGGGTGGAGACGGAGAGAAAATGGCAGGAGGTGGAAAGAGGAAATGAAGGGGGACATCGGGACCAATTTGCAGTCTTCTCCGATCATTAAGTGATAGCTGGGGCGGGTCGTTAGCCGAGTCTGTCCTGCTCGCTGGTCTCATGGTGCCGGATCAGAACACCTGCTGGAGGTGGCAGATGGCAGAATAAAGGGCCCAGAAATAGACATCCACGAGGGGGAACAGTGTGGTAAAGGATTTAGCTCCTGCCCTATTTCTTTATTACCTCCTCTGAAAAGGAAGAAGACGTGTGGAGAATTTTCAAAGCGAAGTATAATAAAAATATTGTGTCTTATTTGTAAATCTTACAGGAATGTGTTAAAATGAGATAACCTATCAGCTCTTTTTTTTTTTTATAAATCAACCCACACACCTCTTGTGTATGCAGATAACAGGCTGTTTCAGGTCTGAAGAGCAGAACAATTTAACTAAATCCAAAAATATGCTTCAGAAAATTCAATCCATTGGTTCAATAAAACCTCACGGCAGACAGATGGCAGAAAATTACGTCAAACACAGCGTTTATTTGTGCATTCATGTCATGCATCTCCCTCTCTTCCTGTCAGTTTCTCTCCATACATCTTTCTCCTTCTGCATCTCCTTATATAGTCCCATACAAACACTGAGTAAGTGCATTGAACAAATCAATGACTGGATGAGACAGAACTTTCTTCAGTTAAACAAAGAAAAAAATGAAATAATTGTTTTTGGAGGAAGAAAGGTTAAAGGTTACTGCTCAGCTCCAATCTGCAACGATGAAATGTTCAAACCAAGCCAGAAACCTTGGTGTAATCTTAGACTCAGACCTTAATTTCAGCAGCCACATTAAGACAATTACAAAGTCAGCCTACTATCACCTTAAGAATATATCAAGGATTAAAGGACTTATGTCTCAGCAGGATGCAGAAAAACTCCTCCATGCATTTATCTTTAGCAGACTAGACTACTGTAACGGGGTCTTTACAGGACTCCCTAAAAAGTCCATCAGACGGCTGCAGCTCATACAGAATGCTGCTGCTTGAGTCCTAACAAGACCAACAAAGTAGACCACATCACTCCAGTTCTTAGATCTCTACACTGGCTTCCTGTCGGTCAGAGAATAGACTTTAAAATCCTGCTGATGGTTTATAAAGACCTGAATGGTGTAGGCCCAAAATACATTGCTGATCTGCTGCTACTGTATGAACCACCTGGACCTCTGAGGTCATCAGGTACTGGTCTGCTTTCAGTCCCAAGAGTCAGAACGAAACATGGTGAAGCAGCGTTTAGTCATTATGCACCACATATCTGGAACACACTCCCTGAAATCTGCAGGTCTGCTCCAACTCTCACCTCTTTAAAATCAAAGATTAAGACTTTCTTATTTCCCACTGCCTTCCTATCTTAGATTATTTTAACTCACTTTAAATTAAAATTTTAATGTAATTTTTAATATATTTCTAATTTTCCTTTTCTTTTCTGTTTTATTATATTTCTCATTTTAATTGTGTTCTTTTATGCCTGTCTGAATGTCTCCAATGCTTTTAATGTTTTAATGTAAAGCACATTGAGTTGCCCTCGTGTGTGAAATGCTCTATACAAATAAAGCTGCCTTGCCTTGCCTTATATCACACTCTTTCCAAACGTCCAGTCGAGGCAGAAGGCTTCCACCAGTCTGGTCCTTTTCAAGATGTCTGCCCATTTAAGGATGTTTTCCTCTCCACTGTTATCTGCCAAATGTTGCCATGTCATGGCTATAGCCTCTGTATATAGGGTGCACGCTTAGACCGCAAGGCCAAGGGTGCACCCAGTTGAGATCAAGTTGGGCTGTATGTGGCCCCCGAACTGAAGTGAGTTTAACACCCCTGCCATAGAGTCCTTATGCCAAAGATTTCTGTCAAGTTCCATCATTCATTCAGTTGTAATAAATAACCTTAATATTCAAATTGTGTCTCTCCTGATTGAAATGGTAATGTAAGCCTCTGAAGTGACTCAACCACCAGATGTTTGGTTAGTTACATTTGTGATTGATATAAATAATGAGGACTTGACTTGGACTTGTAGTAAGGTAAGGTGGACTCATCTTAGACCCCACTCAGGTACTTTTTTAGTGACTTGGACTTGCAGACAGAGGACTTGAGACTTGACCCTTACTTGAAGTTTGGTGTCTTCACTACTTCCATGTTTTTTGAGGTTACAGTCTTTTCATATCTGACACCAGAGCTCATGTTATTGTTGCCTCTACCTGACATCTCTTCCAGACGTGTGCTTACGTCATGATTACTCACACACTCTTTCCTCTGCACTTTGTTGCTGCCATAGATAAACCAACTCTCCCACCTCTGCTAAGCTTTAAACTGGAGTGTGAGCTTTTTATATAAACTAATATTTGTTACATTCGAGCCCTTTTTTAAAAAACTAGGTCACAGAAAGCCTGAAACTGCCGGGTAAGACGTTCTGTGCTCTGCAGTTCAGCAGAGTTTAAAAATCTGGTGCCTGAGGCATTGATTTAAAAACACCACACCAGTTCTGATGTGTTTCACGGACTGGAAACTTCACCGAGTCCCAGTATGACCCCTAAGTGTTCATCGTTCATAAGGTTTTTAACAGGAGCTGAATCAAAACACACTGACCCTGTGACTCTTAAAGGTGACATATCATGCAAAATTGACTTTCTAATGGTTCTTTACCTGAAATATGTGTCCCTGTCTACAAACCCCCCGAGAATGAAAAAAATCCATTCTGCCCCTGTTCTGATTTCTCCACCTTTCTATAAATGTGTGTGAAACCAGCCGTTTCAGACTTCCGTGTTTTTGTTACGTAACAACAATATCCGGTCTGTCACGGAGTCAGAGCTCGGAGCTTGTTCAGCCCATAGACTGTATAAAATAATACTCAACCCCTCCTCTGTTTTTCATTACCTGCACACATGTGTGCTAACAAGGAGCTTAGGAGGGAGGCATGCTAGTTGTAGGCTGTCTTAATAAACACAAAGGTCGGTTTTACTCCCCACGTCTGCAGATTTGAAGATCTAGTGGATGATTTTTATTTATTATGGATAAGTGCTAGCGCTAGTTAGCATAGCTACATAGCTACATGTCCTAGCTGTAGCTGTGTACCAAGACACACGTCTACATACTGACAAATAAAACAACAAGAAACACTAAATCTGTGACCAATCCTTCATAAAAGGTCCTGCTGCCTTTCTGGTAGAGGTCAGTTTTACTCCCCACGTCTGCAGATTTGAAGATCTAGTGGATGATTTTTATTTATCATGGATAAGTGCTAGCGCTAGTTAGCATAGCCACATAGCTACATGTTCGTAGCTGTGTACCAAGACACACGTCTACATACTGATAAATAAAACAACAAGAAACACTAAATCTATGACCAATCGTTCAGAAAGGTCCTGCTGCAGGCGCCTCTCCGTCAGGATCAGATTCTGGATCAGATTCGGAGGGTTGAAGTAACGTGATCTCTGAGCAGCCGTGTATATTCAGCCAACATGTAAACATTAGATCAACGTGCTGGAGAGCCGAGGCCACACCCACTTCCTGAGGGGGCGTGGTCAGAGAGAAAACAGACTGTTCTGAGGAGGGCTGAAGAAGAGGGTTTTTCAGGCAGACCAAAATCTGATTTCAAAGTGTTTTTTTGAGCATAAACTTTAAAGACATGTTTTGGGGACCTCTTAGACCAATATATGTTGATGAAAAAAGCGTGATATGTCACCTTTAACAACAGATTCAGAGGCCAGGGTGGAATAGTTGAAAAAAGCGTGATATGTCCCCTTTGAAGTAAGGCAGCTTCAGGTGAGGAAAATCTGTGATTCTCAGACTTTAAAGTGGAAACAACGACTGAAAGATGAAGCTTTTGTACTGAACAGAAAAATCACATTCAACAGATGAAATTTTGAGGGTCTTTTGAAGCTCTGAAACTAAGACTGTTCTCTAAATACAATCCCAGAAATCCTGATATGATTACAAAACCACAACAAACAATCTCTTATCTGAGAAATAAGAAACACAAAGTACAGAGAGGAAGAAAAGAGAAGCTGCTGTATCAAAAACACAATCAGCAGCTCAGTTTATGAATTCCTGTTGAGCACGAATATCTCTGGATTTCTCTGAGTTTTATTCACTTCTGCTGTTTTTGTGGATTTACATCAACATCAAACTTTCACAAGGACGTCTGAGCAGAGTAAACAGTGCGGACCTGTGCTGAGCTTTGGTGGCTTCACCCTCCATTACCTTCCTCCCCCCTGGTCAGAGTAGACGCACAATGCCAGCATGCCATTAGACCTGTTTAGCCTCATTGCGTCGCCCTGCTTCCCACTCCTTTAATTCTATTCCTGCGCTTTGGCCAAAACACAGAAAGAGAGCCAGTTTTGCCGAGAAGCGTCCAGGACGCTCAGAGGCAGCAGAGCGCGGCAGCCCGCCAAACACCGGCCAAGAAAAGCAAAGGCACAGGAGGGATTTAGTCAAGTGCTCATTTAAATATGAGCGAGCAACAGACTGTGGAATTTGAATGAGATTATAAAGGGAGAGAGGCTCGGATGAATTTCAATTTGAGAGCATTACATGTACTCGCTCTCTCTCCCTGTAACTCCCCCGCTTCACCTCCCTCCCTCCCAGAGGGGAGATAATGACTCCCAACAACGAGCAGGAGGGAGGAAGCTGGCAGCGCTGTCGCCACATAGCCAAACACCAACGGCTATTATGGCACAGCTGCTCCTCCCCTCCCATTTATCTGTGAACACACACAAACACACACTTACACACACTCACATATCCATAGTACAAACAGAGGATGCTCAGGCTACACTGACTGAGCATGGACTCCTGATTTTAATGGATGTGGCTTGTTTATCTGATGTGTTGAGTAATTGCTTATGATTGGACATTACAAAGATATTACAGAGAGCGGTCTGTTATATCTCAAGACCGTAGTTACGACATATATGGCTGTCAGGCTAGGAGGTAGGCTTACCCAGGGAGGTGTGGCCAAGTTGATGAGAGGAATCAGAACACCCATAGGAAATGAAATTTAGAGAGGAGATCTCAAAAGTGTTTCATTTCTGTCTCCTAGACAACAATGAGATCTGTTTGAAAGCAAAATGAGACTATAGCTTATGTCTCCTGTTTCTCATTCTTGCCTCCAGAAAAAAGTTGTAAAAAGTCTCAGCTTAGTCTCCCTTTCAGTTCAAAAGGAGATCTGGTCAGAATCTGAAATGATTCTCAGGTATTTCTCAAGTGTTGTGACTCCTTTTGAGCTCAGGTGGAGAAATCAGGGAGCTCTCTCAATTGTCTCAATCTAACCTCATCCATTTGTTTTAGTCAGACTCAGTTTTTGTGTCTCAAGTTGAGCTCAGATGGAGCAAAGAAAGAGCCTGAGCTCATCTTTTCATCAACATTTATAGTGCCCTGCAAAATTAAGATTTCAATGGAATTGTCCACAAAGTTACAATTCTCATTAAAACATTTGAACCACTTCAAGATTAGCTATTTAGATGTCAGAGGATCTCTTCTTTGACTTCACAGTATGGTCCTTCCTTTACAAGTCTGTTTGGAACAAAACAACTTCACAAAGATTTAGTGGATTTGAGAGAAATTGCAAAAGATAGAGATTTCATACCAGGTATGACCGACCATTTATTTAAAATATGGGCCGCAAGAAGGGCTGAACATATATAGCCAGATTATTACAATTAAAGGGGTGGATTCTGTTGGGCGCTGGTGGCCTAGAGGTCTTAGCGCCCCACATACAGAGGCTACAGTCCTCGTCGCAGGGGTCGCCGGTTCGATTCCCGGCCGGTTGACCATCTCCTGCATGTCTTCCCCCGCTCACTACTCCCCACATTTCCTGTCTCTCTTCAGCTGTCCTGTCAAATAAAGGCAAAAAGGCATAAAATATATTTTAAAAAAAGAGAAGAAAATTTAAGTCTCAAATAAGACTCATGTCATGGTCTCAACTATTTCTCCTAGTGAATTTTAGGAGAAATGAATGAGAACAATTTGAAACTTGAATGAGGCTGAAGTGAGAATCTCAGTTTTGTATCCAGAGACTTAGAAGAGAAAGCCTTGAGCAGGAACATTTTCCTCTGGGCAGTTGAATGACACCCAGAGAGCAAAGGCTGTCTTGATAGCTTTGGGAGAAGGGAAGATACTCGCCGAAGATCCCCTTTTCACATTTGTTTTGAGTTTTGTTCCTGTCAAAATGCAAACAAGCAATGGCGACGAATTATAGTCCAGGCTGGCCGAAGCTAACCATGGTGAGGCTGGAGGAGAGCCACCAACGGCCAAATACATGCATGGGAATCCAAGCCTCAGAAGCCCTACACACAAGCTGAATCCTGGGGTTGGGATGCCGTGACAAATGAATGTGCAAAAAGAAGTCTGGTAAATCTGGCGTTAGTTTGTTTGCAGTGAGAAAACCAAGTAATGAGACAAAAACAGAAGAGGAGAGGCAGGAGAGATTAAAGACACCAAAACTGTAGGATGCAAAGACTGAAGACACGTGAAGTAAAGGCCTAACAGAGCGGTGTTTAATAAGAGTAGTAACAGCTAAGTTAGCTTATTTGGCAAAGATTACAGACTTCATTTTCAAGTGTAACTAATAATTTGTAGTTGGGGAAATATAATCATTTTGAAATCAATCAAATCATTTCCAAATCTACATATTTGGTGTAAAAATGACAGATTTATTAAAGTCAAATTCCACCAAATCTGTGTCCGGTCTGTCTCAGATCCGTCACAGCACCAGATCTCATAGGTTTCTATTCTAGTCAATGTGTTAACTTCCACTGGATCCGCACCATTGTGTTCTGGCTGCGTCTCTGATCCGGCAGGTCGGAGCCCTCCGGATCAGATACACAAGACTTCTATTTCTGCCGGATGCCGGAGCACGACGCATCAATCTCAACAGAGCAGATGGAGCGGGACAGGAAGTCAGGTTTCACCAAAACAAGATGAAAACATCCGGTTCATTTTCAGAATCAAACACTCTGTGTTATCACCAGATCGTATTTCACTTAACTACAACAACAAACCATCATGATGAGCGGAGCCAGGCCTGGAGTCAACAGGTCAGAGGTTTTCAGAGGACCAGAAAGACAACATGGATGAGGAGAGGAGGAGGAGGAGGAGAATCAAAACCTCGGTCACATGACTCCAGCTGTCCGGCGGTCCTGCTCTGTGAGGTGTTCTAAAAACACAACTGGTTGGTGTTGACTGAAGAGAGAGCACGGAACCGGACCGCAGTGGCTCTGAGACTGAGGTCCTGTGTTAAGTAGCTGTGTATTAAGCGGATTAATACAGAATGAGCATTGATTGTATTTGAGAATTGAAGAAGTACTTTTATCTCCTTCCACTGGGGAAAAAAATGGAGCCAAAACACGGCGGCGACGGATGCTGACATATTCTGCTTGTGATATATTTTAAAGTCAAAGCATGCACCGAGGTGATCCGGTCGGTGGGGCCTTCAAGTCCCTTCCCGTAACTAAAAACACACATTACACTTATCAATACAACAAATAGGTTCCCTCAGGTGTGTACAGTCCAAAGCAGAACATTCAATGTGTGTTTTTATTTATTTTTTTGACCCATGTTCCATCTCTTCCAATGGAGGAGGCGGGCCTTATGACCTATACTGCAGTCAGCCACTAGGGGGAGCTCTAAATCTATTGGCTTCACTCTCAGGGAACATGGTGGTCCAGGTCTTCCTTTAGGATTCCAGCCTGCCCACGTTTCATTATGCCCTACATTGCTCCTCCTTTTCTATTTATCAGTGAACACACACACACATTCTTATCTATGGCACTAACAGGAGACTTATAACACACACTGACCAAGTGGGGACGTCTGTTTCTGGACATTTTAGAGAAGCAAAAATGAACTATACGACCATCAAATTACTTGAATTAGATTCTTTATTCTTTGAGAGGACTTGCAGGCTGGAGTGTTGTTCTCATTCTTTCGCTTAATGCACACAAACACACACATTAGGTAGGATTTAGAGCACCAGAGCATCATATCTGAGGACATCTAACCAGCACATCCACTGCAGTGCTGCGCATTGCACCTCCTAAAACCTCCTTATTAAATCACAACCCCCTTCAGCATGCATTTCTATATTTTGTGTAGGTGGTGATGCTGCCGGGGGGGCTTAGGAAGGAGGGAAGGGGGTGCCTAATGCTGCTTCAAAGACAGCAGCAGGTTGACGAAAGACACCGAGGGAGGGAGAGAGCAGCAGATGGAGAAAAACCAGCAAGTGCCGGGAAAAAAAGAGCAAGGAGGGTGGGAGAGAGCAGAGTGAGAGAGAGAGAGAGGAGGGGGAGGAGGAGATAGAGAGAGAGTAAAGAGGGAGGGTAGGAGGGGGAGTAACGGCAGAGAGAGTAAAGGAGGGGAGGTTTTTCCACAGAGAGAAGTTTGAGCTCTGCGCTTCACACACAGCCGGGAGAGAAGATATCACACACACACTAACAGGTGAGACGACTCCTCTTCTCCTCTTGATTTTAAGCTCTAATGCATGCTGCAATCTGAAGCCAACATTTAGTGAAACTGCATGAAAGCAATAAACTTGGAGAGTGTGGAGGCATGCAGCGTACACACCAGAGTGTCAGCAGGAGGCTTTTGTTGCATCCTGAGACAAACATCAACAAAAACAAGACAGAGCGAGAGTCCAGACTGTGTTTTATGATGATACCAGTGCAGGGGTGTTATCTCCCAGTTAAACTCCCAACAAGGAGAAGGATGCAAGTCCTGCTGTCATGCTAATGGATGCTTTCCTCAAGTGCTGCCTGCTGTGCGAGAGCTGGAGGGAAAGCGCTGTGGTGTCTGTGTGCGTTCAGCAGTCGTGCCGCGTCTGAGCAGCATGCATTATTTATCTGCACTGATCTCCAGAAACAGCGATACCTCTGTGGGAGGAAGGTATGCACTGTAATGTATTCACAGTGTTAATATCACATGTGAGAGTTGGGGACTATAATGCAACCGGGGAGAGAGAGGAGACCTGCATCTTTTATGCAATCAGCTGTGCCACACTTGCTTCCTCTTGTTTGTAGCGTCTTGTCACAGTGGGTTGCAGCGTGGCAGAAGCAGTATGCATGGATATCCTATAGTTTATTTATGGTCATTATCTGTGGAGGAGATATAGGAGAACCCCACAGGAGGACGAAGAAGAGGAGGAGGAGGAGGAGGAGGTGGATAAAGCTGAGGTGATGAGATCTGGCGTGTCTTTAGATGCTTTTCCCACAGTGGAGGCTGATTCCTTTTGTCTGCAGATGGAGAATCTTCATCTACACCGGTGTAACACACAGCAGCTGCAGGCTACAGATTCATCATCTGACTCAGTGTGCAGTGTGTGTGCAGATTACACATTGGTAAGGGGGCATATGCTTGTGTTATTTACAGCATCTGTGCCTGCATCCAGCTGCTTCTCCTCTTTTTATTGGCAGCTCCTGTTGTGGAGAGAGCAAACAAAGAAAGCAGAAGCTTTCACCTGAATCTAGATTACACTTTATCATGAACACACATCCTTACAGGACGCTCACATACTGAAGACGAGTAAAGGAACACGCCACCAAGTTTCAGTTTGTTAATTAAAGGAAAAGTTGATCTGTCGTCAGCTTGGAAAACACCAACACATTCATAGAAACTTCTCACACCTCTCTTACAGTTTTCTCCTCTTCTTTGCTGTGTGAAGTGTTCTCTACAAACACACATCTACTTTATTTCACTCGTGTAGATTAGGTTCAAACAGGAAATGGATTTGAAAGTGATAGGAGATAAGTGATAAGACGCCACACACATGCCAGTTCTCAAAGACACATTCTCATTATATTTTGACTCTTGATCATCTGAAAGAAGAATGTATTGTGAAAGGAAAACTCAAAGAAGAGCTGTAGAAAGACAAAGATGAGAACCGTACAACTCTGCAGCCACTTAAAGGCACAATAAGGAGATTTTATCTGTAAAATGAGATCAAAAGCAACAAGATTAGTTATTATTTCGTTTTGCTGAATTTTAGTGTCTGTGTTTGATATTCATCACTCACCCTGAAGTGTTTCTGTTTAGAGCTCTGCTGGTAAAGTTTGTAAGAAGTTATCTAGCAGGAGGAGTTTTCTCTCTTTAGATAATTCTCTTTTGACATCATGTTTTATCCTCATGGCTGATACTGCTGCAGATTATCAAACAGACGTATTCTGTTGAAGTTTAAGACAGAGAAACTCTACAACCTGGGCCCGTATGCACGTCCAGCCATTACACAAACAGGACCGTTAGTCTTAATGTACCGTTTTGGAACGGCCCATTTGGCCGTAGCGTTAGCCGCATGCACGACTGCAAATAATTGTCCAAGTAACTAATTGCACCATTAAAGCGAGGCTGGTGCAAAACGTCATATGTCCAGGGAACCTCCTGGAAAACCCAGATTCAACAAATTCAAACTGAGCATGCCTACTACGCGTAAACAACAATAAACATGGCGAGCGGTCCCACTGTGACTGAGAGAAGATCAAGAAGAAATGGACATTTGGTTTTTAGAATATAGAATGAACAAACATCTGTTATCAGCAAATCAATCCTCAAAGAGAACAAACAAGGAGAAAGGGAAAGTCTGGATTCAGATCTTGAACCGGGTCAATGCGTGTGGTGTTTCTGAGTAGAAGACCTACAAAATAAAATCAGCAACATGAAAGCGGCTTTGAGCAACAAGCACCGCCACCAACGTGGTCCAGGTGGAGGACTACCTGTCCCCCCCATTGAAGGATGAGGACTTGTTAAAGGAGTTGTTTGTGAAGGATTCACTTCACGGTGTTGCTGGTAGGTTACCTCAGAATTATGTGGCGTCTCCTAAATCTAAATTTGTTGTATATTTCAGCATCGTCAGACTTTTCCAAAGGATTCGTTCGATCCCTAAATATCCGTTGTCTTCGTATATTTCCTCTTAAACGGTAACGCATAAGCACGATGTCCTCCATCCTTTAAACAGCCTAACAGGTGAGGTACTCCTGCTGTTAGCACCTGTAATGGTGGGGTCTACCGCCATTAAAGTTAATGCTTTGTTGGGGCGTTAACCTGGCTCATGCAGACTGCAGGGTTCCCACGCGTCCTGGAAAAACTGGAAAACCTGGAAAACAGTTGTCTAGTTTTCCAGTCCTGGAAAATGGGAGAAAAAGTAAAAAGTCCTGGAAAATCACAGATTGTCCTGGAAAATTATTCCAACATGACTGCATGCGACCTGACAGGGTTAAAAAAACACATCCCCATTCAACATTTGTGGCCATTTTTGTCATTCAGGTCTATATAGGTCAATTTATGCACTGATCCTCTGATTATTAATATTTATTTATTTCAGTAAGGCAGCTCCCAGATTCCTTTGCTGGCTCTTTAGTTTTTTATTTAGCTCATTTTATATATTTTGAGAAAAGAGAAAGCTGAGATGAGAGTTGCCCATCATTGTTACTTGGTTGCACTAATAAAGTGAAGTGCTGTACATCTATGGTTGCATTATTCTATAATCAATTTGCCATCATTTTTAAGCATGTAAGAGATGATTTCATGGATAGCCATAGACTGCACGTCTTTCAATGTAGACTTCCACTGAGAGGAACATATTAGACTATTTAGGAACTAAATTAGGAACTACATTTAGACTGTCATACCAGCTTGATCATCACTGATCTCTGAAAAAGAGTGGGAACCCTGAGACTGCTAAGCTTTTCTTTTTTTCACCATTAGTACAAACGGCCCGTTTTCATCGCTAATGGCTGGACGTGCAGACGGGCGCAGGGCTTTGCTAGCTAAAAGAGCTAAACGGCTAAGAACAGAATTGAATTTTTAGTGAATGCTTCACTGCTCTTTGAGGACTAAAGAGTTAAACTGTGTGCATATTTACGTTATTCAGACAATTATTCGGACACCGCAGCTCACGTCATGACACCGTGGCTGTGACGGGTAACATTAAACCGATTTGTCTGCTCACCTTTTGTAAGCTAGCTAACATGACCTCATCACTCCGAATCCTGCAAAAAGTTGTCCTCAACAAATGCATGCTTCAGATAGAGACACATGTTCACCACAGAGGGTGATGCTGCTCATGGGAAATGCACTCTTTATTCTGGAACAAAAACTGTACCGTCTTTGTCCAGAGGGGGCATGAAAGTGTCTCCCTGTGCCTTTAAATTCTACAAGGACATGTAGTCTTTGGAGTTTTTCTTCTTCAACAGAAAAGAGAGTTTTTTTTGTTCACTGATGCTGCAATATGTGCAAGAGGGATGTTGTTTGGTAATGTACTGTAAGGAGAATTGTGATGATGAATTTAAGGGAGAAAAGGCACCTCTCTTGAGCCATGACCACCTTCCCCACGTCTCATCAAAAAAAACACCGGAGCAGTGACCCGAATCAAATATTCAGGACCTCAAACTCCCCCGAAAAGAAAAGAAAAGAAAAGAAAAGAGAAAACGAGCCTCAACAGTTTTCTTTATCCAGGTCACGGCATCGAGGCTCTCTGTTAGTCCGCCTCACTTGAGTCCTGCTTCAGTTTGAAACACTTCCTCTCTGGAGAGACTGAAACAGGATCAATGTGCTGCTTGTTGACGTACCTGTGACAGGTGTTTCTGCTCCCGGAGACAGATCTTCTGATGTGATTTTCCTGAGTGACTCTGTAGTGAGTTAGAGTTAATTATAACATTTAAAGAGTGAATAACAAGCCGCAGACTTTATGCTGCAATTATTTTTAACAAGTCCCGTCACGTATCCCACACACAGCCTCCGTCTGCCTCATGCAGAGCTTGGAATTACTGAAGCTTCACTTTAACACAGTTAATTCTATTACCACATGCAAGAGGGTGCAGACCAAATCTTAATGATGAGTGTTAATCCTCTGTGAGAACTCAGCTCCTGGAAAGGTCCTGAACTTGATGTTGTGGAGTAAAGATTCACAGCTGTCTCGTGGTTGAGATATTTTTGGTTTGACGTGAAATGTTAGAAAGCTTCAACCAAAGTCTGGAGGCTTGACCTGAATATATTTATTAGATTACTACCATCCACACATCCAACATGAGTCTGGTCCTGCTGGAGGTTTCTGCCTGTTAAAGGAAGTTTGTCCTTGCCACTGTAACTTGCTAAATGCTGCAAAGTGCTCTGCTCATGGTGGATTAAGATGAGATCAGACTGAGTCCTGTCTGTAAGATGGGACTGGATCTGATCCTGTCTTGATGTTGGGTCTTTGTTAATAATAGAACATAGAGTACGGTCTAGACCGGCTCTGTTTGGAAAGAGTCTGAGGAGAGCGTTTGTTGGGATTTGGTGCTTTATAAATAAAGATTGATGGATTTCAAAGTCTTGAAAGTGGAAACTCGTCACTTGTAAAAGTAGTTCTACCCCAACCAGGAGAAATGATCAGATCAATTCTTCACATGGCTGATGATGTGGATATCAAATGGCTTAAACTAACCCTCTCTATCGCTTTCCAAATGGGCCACATTGGACTAATCTTCTCTGGATGAGGTGTTCACATGAAGCATTTGTGCATACGCAGAAAGTTTGCACATGTGAACTAAAGAAGCTCTCTGTTCATGTTTGTACGAAGGTGCACTACAAAAAAAACATCTAAATGGTGAAGCTGCGGTATTTCTGGCTCCCATCTTGCAGGGTTTGATGAACACAAAGCAATCCTAAATTCACCAAAGTCTGGAGGCTTGACCTGAATATATTTATTAGATTATGGTAGGGTGGGGGATTTAGATGTCTTAATCTAGAAATCAAATGAATGCAATGAATCGTACTTTATGATCTTAACGTTTAGATTTATTATTCTAATAACTGCTGAAGTGCTGCACCTGTGTGGTCTCAAACCATGACTTAGAGGGAGGAGACAGCTGCAGAGTGCTTCTTCTGTTAAGTGCAAGGTTTCACTAGGAGGATCACGCCACACAAGGATATAAGTTTGAAACTTTTTATGAATTATTTGTGCGTAGTGTGGCCCAGCAGAAGGAGAATCAAGATGGGGGTTCCGTCTCAGCATTATCCTGTTGAGCTGATCTTGACCCAGGTTGTACCTGGAAGTAGACAAGGGCATAGAAGAAGCTAGCACAAGTTGAGTAGAAGGGGGTAAGGAAAAAGGGTAATTGAAGTAGAGAAAGGTGAGGGAGGGAGGGTTGAAGAATCAGAGACAAACAGTTGGAGTAGGCTGGCTGCGTTTAAGTAGGCTTGTCAGTGAGGGTGTGGTTTAGGCGTGGTCCTGCTCCCCAATTTAAGTTAACACCTTAACTTCATTTATTTTTAGTTATTTAAATGATAGCACTGTTAGACATTATAAAAAGCACAGGGATGCATGCACAAAATGTCAATATGGTGTGCAGTTTTTGGCGTCCAGCGATCCCCCGTTAATGCAACAGCATTTGCCCTTTTCAGGAGTTCCACTTTGTTTGCTTTCTCTGCTTCATACTGGTCCTTTATGAAAGTATAGATCCCAGTGATGGGGATGTCCCCTTGTATCAGAGCCACTGGTCTCTTAAGTAGCGCTCTGCCTTGTTGTGTGACGTGGCTGTTATCAGTCTGATTAGCTGCACCTGTACGCTTCGCTCGTTTGTGGAAGCTCAAACTCTTTAGTGATGTTTTGATTTCGTTTGACTCAAAGTGCAGATTACTTCAGAGACACACTGTTGTCGCTGCGTCATTGTACATGTGTGTGTGTTTCACATCAAGTAAAAAAAAGACGCAGCTGTCACGACGAACCTCTACATATTGCTCCTCTGCTTCCCCCTGCATCACAGATTGCATTCTCCTCCTCTCTCGTGTGACTTTGAATGTCTGTATTTAATTCATTAATGCATTTATTTATTTATCTACCATCCACACATCCAACATGAGTCTGGTCCTGCTGGAGGTTTCTGCCTGTTAAAGGAAGTTTGTCCTTGCCACTGTAACTTGCTAAATGCTGCAAAGTGCTCTGCTCATGGTGGATTAAGATGAGATCAGACTGAGTCCTGTCTGTAAGATGGGACTGGATCTGATCCTGTCTTGATGTTGGGTCTTTGTTAATAATAGAACATAGAGTACGGTCTAGACCGGCTCTGTTTGGAAAGAGTCTGAGGAGAACGTTTGTTGGGATTTGGTGCTTTATAAATAAAGATTGATGGATTTCAAGGTCTTGAAAGTGGAAACTCGTCACTTGTAAAAGTAGTTTAACCCCAACCAGGAGAAATCAATTCTTCACATGGCTGATGATGTGGATATCAAATGGCTTAAACTAACCCTCTCTATCGCTTTCCAAATGGGCCACATTGGACTAATCTTCTCTGGATGAGGTGTTCACATGAAGCATTTGTGCATACGCAGAAAGTTTGCACATGTGAACTAAAGAAGCTCTCTGTTCATGTTTGTACGAAGGTGCACTACAAAAAAAACATCTAAATGGTGAAGCTGCGGTATTTCTGGCTCACATCTTGCAGGGTTTGATGAACACAAAGCAATCCTAAATTCACCAAAGTTTGAAATCAATTCAGTAACAGAGCGGCTGCAGAGATCTTTGCACTGAAATTGATTTCTCCTTCATTTTGCACCACAGCGGAGCCTTGCTGATATTCTGAAAAAGACTCCAGAGTGAGGCGGGAGAAACTAATTGCATGAAAGACCTTCCATAAATCAGCTGAGGATAGCAGCAGTTTGATCTCTGAAATATTTCTAAGACCCAAGAAGATTTGCCACACAACAGTTATGGTGTGTTTTCCTGAAAACAAGATGAATATTTAAGAAGAATCGTTTCTTAGCCACAAGAGGAATCCAGTCTTTAATTTCAAAGAGTTTGGAGGTGTTGTTGATTTTTCCTGAGGAGACTCAGTCAGAAATTGAACGTTCGTGACCTTACCTCTGCTGTAAAATCGCCAGTTTGCTCCATATGAATCTAAATGTGGGCCATTTGCAAAGGCAGTTTATAGCTGGTGTCGAGTCCACCTCTGCAAACAAGCAGAACGCTCAAAGCAGATGGAGGTCTGTTTGTTCTGAGCCTGCCTGTCTTATAACCACAACATGCAGCCCACACAGGACCCAGATACCACGGGACATTACTGAACGACTGCAGGTGAGTGTGTTTAAAAAAGCAGGGACTGCTGTGTGGAACTTCAAGAGAAACAGAGTCAGACTGTTTCAGCATTTACTTCACACCTCCAGGTTTGGATTACTGCGAGTGTCTGATATGAATAAGCTCCGAGTGGAAAAATCATGACAGCTCTGCAGCACAGGATGACTTTGAGTTACACAGGGAGTCATCTGATAATCCCTCTGTTGCATCACTTATCTGTCTCCTGCAACACCCTGGAAATCTCACAAACATGCACACATTGCACTCCTCTTGGCTTGACTCTGAATCCTTCCTTCTGTGTGCCAAAATTAACCTTCACTTAATCCTCCTGAACTTCTTGACCTGGAGGTGTGACTGAGGGCACGGTTTCTGCGTGCAGACTCAGACTAAAGCATTTCAAAGTAATTAGGCTTGTTAAATTGGAAGGCTTTAGGATGTTTCTTCCAGGTACACTATTAAACAGCAGCAGGGAGTGCAAAGTTAGCATGGCCAATCAGTAAAAATGTCTAGTTCAAGGTGAAAAAGTGCCAGAATAATCTCTTTTAGGTGGTTTTCTTACGGTGTGCTCACATGGAATTGAGATCAGTTTTCACCCCAGTACAACTGCAGAGAGAATCAATGGAATTATATTAAGGTTTGGATTTATGCAACGATATATTTGCATTTTTAGGAGTTGAAAAAAAAAGATGTGGTGCATTGTTTCAGGTGACATTACACACACATTGCAGTGATGCAGTTAAGCTTAAAGCAGAAGGCAAGACGCTTACATTTTGCAATTCTGCAAGAGCCCTCTAATGAAGTTTTTGCCATCACTCCACCTTTATATTTACACACTGAACTGTGCAACAGTGTGATATTAGTGTCCCGGCATGTTGGTGTCCACATCCCCAACTGTCTTTCCCCCCATTCTGCCTGCTATGACCTCTGACAGAGGTTCAGGGGAAGAACAACCTCACCTCACCTATCTGCCATCAGGTGGATTGCAGACGAGGCCAACTCGTCCAACTGGGGTGGGAATATCTCGCTTTTAACTGGCAATGTGTCACTGTAATGAATTTCTAGCTATTCCTGGTTTGGGGAAGCTTATTAGGGGACCGGCCGTAGCTCCTGGGATCAATGACGAACCCCCCTTAAAGGTGACATATCATGCAAAATCGACTTTTTAATGGTTCTCTACCTGAAATATGTGTCCCTGTCTACAAACCCCCCGAGAATGAAAAGAATCCATTCTGCCCCTGTTCTGATTTCTCCACCTTTCTGTAAATGTGTGCTGAAACCAGCCGTTTCAGTTTTCAGTGTTTTTCATACGTCACAACGCCATCCGGTCTGTAACAGGAAGTCAGAGCTCGGAGCTTGTTCAGCCCATAGACTGTATAAAATACAACTCAACCCCTCCTCCGTTTTTCATTCCCTGCACACATGTGTGCTAACAAGGAGCTTAGGAGGGAGGCATGCTAGTTGTAGGCTGTCTTAATAAACACAAAGGTTGGTTTGACTCCCCACGTCTGCAGATTTGAAGATCTAGTGGATTATTTTTTTATTTATCATGAAAAAGTGCTAGCGCTAGTTAGCATAGCCACATAGCTACATGTGTAGCTGTGTACCAAGACACACGTCGACATACTGACAAATAAAACAACAAGAAACACTAAATCTGTGACCAATGGTTCAGAAAGGTCCTGCTGCAGGCGCCTCTCCGTCAGGATCAGATTCTGGATCAGATTCAGAGGGTTGAAGTAACGCGGGTCTGTGAGCAGCCGTGTATATTCAGCCAACATGTAAACATTAGATCAACGTGCTGGAGAGCCGAGGCCACACCCACTTCCTGAGGGGGCGTGGTCAGAGGGAAAACAGAGTGTTCTGAGGAGGACTGAAGAAGAGGGTTTTACAGGCAGACCAAAATCTGATTTCAAAGTGTTTTTTTGAGCATAAACTTTAAAGACATGTTTTGGGGACCTCTTAGACCAATATATGTTGATGAAAAATGCGTAAGAGCCCTGTGTATAGTAGGATAGGATAAAAGGTGAGAGGGCGGGGTCATGGAATCTGGGAACCAAGGGGAAGAGAGGTATAGGTTTGAATTTATAAGAGAGCCAGAAGAGGCGTAGTTGAGGTGTGGTCCTGCTCCTGAAACTCTGCTGTCATCACTTAGATATCTGATATCCAGCGAGTCATTCTTGTCACAATGTTCGATCAGCGTGAAGATCCCCTGGTGGTTGCGTATGATGTGATGAACAACAGACCGAGGTTCATTCATCTGGACACGGAGAAGGATCTCAAGCTGTCAGAAATATAGTCAGGGTCCAGACACTTCAGTACAATCAACAAATAAACTCTAAAACTTACAGGAAAACAATGCAGGTGTGCTGGAACAGGAGCCATATCATCTCTATGTTTTGAGTGAGCTGGTGTCGTTGGAGGGGTTTCTGTCTGAGACAGGTCTACAGAGAGAAACAGGATGAAATAAAAGCATGAATGACCTTTTTCCAGATCCACATAATATCAAAGTGACTTGATTGTGGTAATAGTTCTCTCTCTTCCATTCTCCTGTCCAAACACTGAATTTTGTGCTTTGTTCTTATGTAACTGGAGAACGTTTGTTGAGATCCAGCTTTTGACCTGACTATATTTCTAACTGGTAACATTCAGCGCAAAGTAGCTCCATGCAGCCCCTCTCATGTTAGCTTGTTACCTTCAGAACATCCTGTTCACAGAAAGTGGAGCAGGGCAGAGGAGTCATAAATGGGACAAAGATAAAAGCAGATTATTTTTAAGGCATGATAAATGGATTAAGTATGAGTAAGTGGACCCTGCTCTTCCTCTGGTGGATTCGTCCCTGTGTGATCTGTGCTGGAAAATGGCGGCTCCGAGAAGAGGCTCTTATTTCTAAGAAAGCGACTGACTAAGAGGCAGGTATTGATTACTGCAGATCACACAAACATGTCTTTGCTTCTCCAGCAGAAGAAGAAGAAGAAGAGTGTGGAGGCCTGTGATGAGAGAGGTTGTTTACATTGTCAGAGCATTTTTACTGCACTCACACTTTTAATCCCAAAGCGGCCGAGCCGCCGTCGCTGACTGACGTTTGTGTATTTGGTTGTTACAATCAGACGCATAATGAGCTCAGTGTGCCGCCTCTCTCGTCTCTCGGCTGTCACTTGTGGATCGAACCCTGCCGGCTCAGACATCAGGTTGCTGCCAGAGCTGTTACTCTTCCTCGTCTCTCTTTCTCTTTCCATCTCTATCTCTCTGCAGTCGTTTCAGGTGAGTTGACAGGATTCTGCTCCGGCTTTTCTTTGTGCTCAGACTCGTGGCAGGGAGAAGACGTTTACAGGACGGATTAGAGTTCAGAGGGATGGATCTCCTCTGTTGTGTGCTTCAGTTGACAAGGCCGGTTTACACCTCAAAATCTCTCTCTCTTTTGTGTCTCTTCTTTATTTCTCTCCATCCATCCATCCATCCATCCATCCATCCATCCATCCATCCGGTCCCCCAGGCTGGTCCTGTGTGTCCACAGCTGAGCGGGCAGCTGACAGCACGGTGACAAGTGTTGAGGATGGGAGGATGAGGAGCAGTGGAGGGAGGGTGGCTAATGAGAGGGATGGCAGCAGCAGGGGTCTGTCACTGCACCTCCAGATAACAGCTCCCCCCGTCACACTTTGATACCAGTCCCCAGTGACCCGCTCTCTATCTTCTGCTTGTACCAGGAGGCGGGCGTGGGGGGGCTTATTAGCCACATGTGATTTATTTTTTTCTTTGAGCTCTTGTGACGAGAGGAAGAAGAGGAGGAAGAGGAGGAGGAGCAGAGGAGGGTGTTGTCAGGCCAGGAGTGGATCAAAAATAGAAAAGCAGAAACACGAAAACAATCCAATGAGGAGAATCTGACGGCGGGGTTAAATTGTTTTCTGGAGGAGCGACCAATCGGGTTCTCCTCGCAGAATATCACCACCGCCTGAGTGATGAAAAATGCAGGATATCATGAACAGAGAGCTTCAGACGAAGGAGACATAAACAGAATTTATGATGCAGAAAACATCATAAATGTCACAGTAAGCTTATAAAAAATGTATATTTAAAATGTGGATGAAATATGTGTCGTAACATTTGATGTTTAAGACGTCTAAAAAGTGCAACGTCCTTCACACCACTGTGACCAGTGTACCTTTGCAGACGCAGAGAGAGGTAGTTTATTGTTCAACAGTTTTTAACCCAGATGATGTCGCTTCATGCATCCATTACTGCCACCATCAACCACTGTACGAGACCGGGCGCCACTTCAAACTCTCCATTTGTTTTGTAGAGCATGAAGCAACGTGGACCAGGCTGCAGGAGACACTTTGAGGCAGTTTTTCCTCCATCGTTAGGACACAATCATGATTGTAAAGAAGTTAAGACAATTAAGACAAGTGACTAGCAGAGGTGACTTCAAGCAAACTGGGTCTCCCCACAAATATGAAGACTACTGTAGGCTGTGCTAGACCAGTGGTTCTCAAAGTGGGGTCCTGGGACCCCTGGGGGTCCGTGTACCATAACGTGGGGGTCCGTGAAATAATTAGAACACATTTCTAATAAATGATAAAATTGTGCTGTCATTAAAAACAGCATATCCACCGTTGTTATGATACCATTTGGTGGCTGAAGGGATATGTGAGTCTTGTTACTGTTAATTTTCTGAAAGCGTTTCAGATCAATTACTTGAAAAGTATAAATGCTGTCATGTTGAGTCCACAAGGAATGAAATGACCCTCTGTTTTAAAGGATACAAGTGGGATTTACTTGATTCAAATTGAAGTGTTATCTGTTTATCACTATGGTACAGGTCTGAAGGATTTACATTGATGAGTTTTACTATACAAATAGTTCCAAGGGCAAATACGAGTGCAAATGGTAGTAAGCATGTGCTTATAATTGTAATTGAGGGGGTCCTTGGAAAATGTTCTCACCTGTAAGGGGTCCCTGGCTCCAAAATGTTTGAGAACCCCTGTGCTAGACTACCATACTGGTACTAGAAGGAGGTATACAGCTGCACAGACACTCCACATTGCACTGAATGAGAATTATCCTGCAGGAAATCAGTTCAATCCTTCCTCAAAAACAGACTTTACAGGACATTATATAACCAAGACAGACATTTATTTTATAATAGGCATGGTACACTCTATGCTAACATGTGATGACCATGTGTTATCTCTGTTTATTGCAGTCTGTAGGTGCAGGACTGGATTTAGTGTCAGAAGTTTTGTCACATTCATTACAAAAAACAAAAAGCAGACTACAATAAAACTGATTTAGTGAACAAAACAGAGACAAAACAAAACGTACTTTTAAAGAAATCCACAGAAAAAAAACACAAAACGATCAGACTCAGATGAGACAACGAGACACAGGTGGCACTAATGAGAGTGCAATCAAACTGGAGGGAAACATGTGTGCAGGATGTAGATACACAGGGGTAAGAACTTCAAAATAAAACAGTAAACAGAAGGCCAAATTAAGAAACATGAGGAAATACACACACAAGGACTAAATAACATGAGACATGAAACACAGAAGAAAGACAACAAATAACAAAGTAAGAACAGTAAATAAATCTTTACAAAAGCAACTCGTGACTAGTTTTTCTGGATTTCTCTGTAGTCCAAACATGTTGCACCGGCATCTCAGCGAGGAATTGGCAGGAAAACAGTCCATGTGGAGAGACAAGAGGCTGAAGTGTAACTGTGTGTTTTCATTGTGCTTATTTAAAATGTACTCAACCAAGGAAACCTCACTGAGATGAAAAATCGATGTTACAAGAGAGTCCGAACCCAAAGTTAAGGACACACAACACATGATTATGAAGAGGTCAACACTGCCTGGGTCATCTGTCAAAGCATTGACAACCTGATGCATCCTCCTCCAACCTCTTCAATCTACTCTTTAAAGGTGACATATCATGCAAAATGTTCTTTTTAATGGTTCTCTACCTGAAATCTGTGTCCCTGTCTACAAACCCCCCGAGAATGAAAAGAATCCATTCTGCCCCTGTTCTGATTTCTCCACCTTTCTGTAAATGTGTGTGAAACGAGTCGTTTCAGACTTCCGTTTTTTTGTTACGTAACAACAATATCCGATCTGTCACGGAGTCAGAGCTCGGAGCTTGTTCAGCCCATAGACTGTATAAAATAATACTGAAACCCCTCCTCCGTTTTTCATTCCCTGCACACATGTGTGCTAACAAGGAGCTTAGGAGGGAGGCATGCTAGTTGTAGGCTGTCTTAATAAACACAAAGGTCGGTTTTACTCTCCACGTCTGCAGATTTGAAGATCTAGTGGATGATTTTTATTTATTATGGATAAGTGCTAGCGCTAGTTAGCATAGCTACATAGCTACATGTCGTAGCTGTGTACCAAGACACACGTCGACATACTGACAAATAAAACAACAAGAAACACTAAATCTGTGACCAATGGTTCAGAAAGGTCCTGCTGCAGGCGCCTCTCCATCAGGATCAGATTCTGGATCAGATTCAGAGGGTTGAAGTAACGTGGGTCTGTGAGCAGCCGTGTATATTCAGCCAACATGTAAACATTAGATCAACGTGCTGGACAGCCGAGGCACATCCACTTCCTGAGGGGGCGTGGTCAGAGAGAAAACAGACTGTTCTGAGGAGGACTGAAGAAGAGGGTTTTTCAGGCAGACCAAAATCTGATTTCAAAGTGTTTTTTTGAGCATAAACTTTAAAGACATGTTTTGGGGACCTCTTAGACCAATATATGTTGATGAAAAAAGCGTGATATGTCACCTTCAACAACAGATTCAGAGGTCAGGGTGGAATAGTTGCTCAGTAGGGAGCTTAAAATAATCCTTACACAGGCACTAATGGTTAAACTCCCACTGCAAGAAATAGAGCAGTGATCAGGGCTTCTGGACTGAGATGAACCTTCAATACTTATTCATCTTTACTATGCATGCATTAGAGATCTCAAGTCAGGAGGTGATTGTGGATTTGAGTTTCTGGAAGGAGAAGTGTTGAGTATAAAGGGGATGAACATTTTTGCATTTTGATTTTAGAGGATCTTACTCCTGGTATTTTGTCCTCACACCTGCCTTCAATACGAACTCATACGTCGTCTTTTATTTCAGTAAACAGCCGACAGTATCCGTCTCCACTTTCTGATTATCCCGTCGGCTGCGTTTGAGCTCAGCAGGTGAGACACTGAACAACAAATTGATCCTGATAGGAGCTCTGCTGACATCAATGTGAGTGTTTGTAAGTGGGTGTGTGATAAACGGTCAGACTGTAAAGTGTGGTAGATGAAAGCGGCGTCTAAATGTAGTCCAAATACGCTTGATCCCTCGACAGGAACTTGAAAGAACTCAAATTCACTGAAGCATCTTTTTATTTGTGTCATGAGGAGAGTGAGGAGGGAATGCAGAACGTATACCGGGTGAAAATCTGAGTCAGTCCTTCAAAATAAATTTAAAGGCACCGTATTTTGTCCGCTGTGTAGAATTTAAAGGTGACATATCACGCTTTTTTCATCAACATATATTGGTCTAAGAGGTCCCCAGAACATGTCTTTAAAGTTTATGCTAAAAAAAATACTTTGAAATCAGATTTTGGTCTGCCTGAAAAACCCTCTTCTTCAGCCCTCCTCAGAACAGTCTGTTTTCTCTCTGACCACGCCCCCTCAGGAAGTGGGTGTGGCCTCAGCTCTCCAGCTAGTTGATCTAATGTTTACATGTTGGCTGAATATACACGGCTGCTCACAGACCCGCGTTACTTCAACCCTCTGAATCTGATCCAGAATCTGATCCTGACGGAGAGGCGCCTGCAGCAGGACCTTTCTGAACCATTGGTCACAGATTCTGTGTTTCTTGTTGTTTTATTTGTCAGTATGTCGACATGTGTCTTGGTACACAGCTACCAACATGTAGCTATGTGGCTATGCTAACTAGCGCTAGCACTTATCCATGATAAATAAAAATCATCCACTAGATCTTCAAATCTGCAGACGTGGGGAGTAAAACCGACCTTTGTGTTTATTAAGACAGCCTACAACTAGCATGCCTCCCTCCTAAGCTCCTTGTTAGCACACATGTGTGCAGGGAATGAAAAACGGAGAAGGGGTTGAGTTGTATTTTATACAGTCTATGGGCTGAACAAGCTCTGAGCTCTGACTTCCTGTTACAGACCGGATGGCGTTGTGACGTATGAAAAACACTGAAAACTGAAACGGCTGGTTTCAGCACACATTTACAGAAAGGTGGAGAAATCAGAACAGGGGCAGAATGGATTCTTTTACTTTTTGGGGGGTTTGTAGACAGGGACACAGATTTCAGGTAGAGAACCATTAAAAAGTCCATTTTGCATGATATGTCACCTTTAAATCCTCCTCTTTCCAGTTAGTCCCAGATAAAATGTTGGAACAGCTGTTTTTAAGACAAAACCTCCTCTGTGGATGTTTCTTCTGAAGCAGAGGTAGTGTGAAGACATCCTGCAGCAGCCTTAGGTTTTTATAAATAAAAACTTTGAGGCCAGAAAAGGTATTTTAGGTAAGACTCCTGGGACATGCTGTCAGTTCTCTTGCCCAGAAACCTCAGACTCCTCCGTGCTTTCGTCTGCACACATGCCAGATTATATTAAATGTATGATTCTGGAATCGGCATCCTCTAAAGACATTTCTGCACATTTAAAACCCTCCTCTCGTGGTTTCAGGGACTTCTGTTTCCCCTCTTCTGAAAATGGTCTTAATCTTAACAATAGACTGACCACTTTGAAGTCCGTCCTCCTTCTAAGTGCACATTTTGATATTGACTCCGAGCCAGAGGTGTGAACTTTAGTCCCCACGCTCCCTTTAGAAGCCTGGGCTTTGATTCTGCCCTCCCAGCAGGTAGAAGTCTCACTCGGACGGCTTCAAAACGCCAGATTCAACCTCCAACCGTCCTGGAAAAGCTGAGCAGCAGCGGCGTCCATCGTTAAGGAGAGCTTTGAGAGAATTTAAAGGCATGAGAGGGAAGCAGGTCTGTTGTGTTTTCTCTCAAATGAAGTGAAGGAAGATGCAGAAAGGAGAGTTTGTTCTTGAAAACCCTGGAAGGGGTTTGAGTTGGACTGAAGGATCCAGGTAGAACAACTATTGATTTCTATTCTTCCTCAAACTGCAGCGCTCGATAGATGTGAAAGGTCACTGAGGTCTGCTTTGGGGAGTTGTGCACTTACTATGTGTGTCCTACAGTGTGCTAACCTACATAGATTTTTTTATCCAGTCTGAGGTTTATAAAATGTGGTGTGAGTGAGCTGGTAGCTCTAACATCATACTGACAGCACTATAGGGATGGTAGCCATCGTTTAGATCAGGGGTCCCAAACACAACCCCCCAAATGAGTTTGATACACTTGTAGTGATACTGGAATTACAATTGTCATGATGTGCCTTTGGAAAGGTGTGTTCACTTCAGACATCTGGATCTGTGGTTATTCAGACAAGATCATAGTCACTGGTTGTCCATGTGTCCTCAGGCAGAAACCGCTCACACCTCTCTCTAAATGATTTGGACGGATATAAAAAAAATGCAGGAAATCGAATCAGTCGTAGTGAAAGTATCATCTGATATACTATTTGATGTAAGTTCCTATCAGCAGCTGTGGTCATGAGCTTAGGTTGGAGTTGGTAAAGGCAGTGGGTTCCCAAACTTTTCTGCAGGGTCTCCTTTGTAGATGTTAATATTTTTAAGTCTCCCCCTCATCAGACTCATCAACACATGAACAAACATCCAAAACTAGCTTTGAAAAGAAACTCCTGTACCTTCAGAAGCATTTGGAACATTGTCCGAACCAAAACCAACAAGCCACTTTTACCAAAGAAGCAATTAATGGTGCAACTCCCAAGTTTCTTTAAGTGTGGGCGGCACCACTGAGACCGGAAGAACACGAGGGTAAGGTATCACTCGTCATAATTCCTTGTCTTGGGTTTGGTGGTTATTAGGAATGATATTCGATTCTTCATCAGTCTTACGTGTATCAGGCAGTCCTTTCAGAAAACTGGTCTTTCTTTGCTTTCTTTTGTTTTCTTGCAGCCCTCCAATCATAATTCCAGGCCCTCCTTGGGGTCGTATCCCCCAGAGAGGCGACCCCTATAGGAGGTATCAGCCAGGGTTAAGGCTTTTGATAAAGATGCCTTATAACAGGCATTTAACCTCCAGGTAGATCCAGGATTTGCTGGAGGATTTACTGAACTCTCTCTGCAGGACCTGGTTCTTGCATATCTTAAATGCAAGAACCAGCAGAGGTCAAAACCAGGCAGTTGGCCTCGCGGTTTAGGCGCATGCTCCAAATACAGAGACTGTACTTCTTGTCAGCTCCCCACATTTCCTGTCACTCTTTAGCTGTCCTATCCAAAAAAGCTGAGAAATACAGCTTTAAAAAAGGCAGGTAAACAGAGAAGGCAAACTTCACCAGGTGAGGCCATATGTTGAACAGGCACGCAGGATCAAGCTGGAGCCTTGAGGTCCTCCTATACCCCTTTTCGACTGAGGCAGTTTCAGGGCCGGTTCGGAGCCGGCGCTCAATTGAGAACCAGTTTTTCGTGTTTCGACTGCGAGTTAACCGGCTCCCGGCTGTGAAAACCAGTTCCAGAGCGGCTTCAACTCTTTGCTGCACTAGAACCGCGAACCTCTTACGTCAGGGGCGAGGAGCGGGGTTGCCGTGATCAAAAACACAAACCAAACGTGTTTCCTCCATCGTCCTGCAGCGAAAGAATAAAAGAGACTAATGGATTCCAAGGCGAAGCAGCAGTCGGTCGGCTGAGGAGACTGCCGTTGTCCGCCATCGTTGTTGTTGTGAGGGAGAGTTTGCGCTATGGCTGCTGGGAAAAGCGGTCACATAAATCTGACGTCATGACGTGCCTCTTCCACGGGCTCGAGCGGGCGGAACAACAAACGGGTGCCGTGTTGAGTTCAACCAGCTCCAAACCAGCCCGGAAATACAACCCAGTTCGTGTTGGTCAAAAAGATGTACTAGAGGAGCTTGAAGAGCCTTGAAGGGGTGAGAGTCACACGAGCTAGCTCACTCACCAGGACACAGCCTTAGACAGATTGAATTGGATGGAGGGACATTTAATAGAAAGGTGCACAACTGGCTCTCCGTTTGGCCTCTGTAAATCTAAACCATCCTCCATGTTGACAGATGTCAGTGGAGTCTTGACTTTGAGCTGCTGGTGGATCCAGAGAAGGTGTGGATGAAATCAGAAAAGGTCTTTGGGCATCATTGGCTCAGGAACAGTAATGGCTCTACCAAATATCAGAGCATTTCTTACAATAGTTTTGGAGATATTTCAGTCTCAGAAAATAAGATGAAAGACGACCTAAAAACAAAACAGGAGCAGTATTTCTTGGAACACCTCCTCTCCTTCCTGTTTTTCACTCCAGCAAATAACTTCCACAAATAAGAGCCCATGCAGAAACACAGTTCTGATGTTTGAAGCTTAAAAACTATCAGCAGAACCATTTCACACCAACATTCAATTATTATTATACAGCAAGACATCCACAGGAGAGGAGGAAGAGAAGCTTCATTCACTCGCAGCAGTTACCTCTCTTTCTCTCTCTTTCTCTCTCTCTCTCTCTCTCTCTCTCTCTCTCTCTCTCTCTCTCTCTCGTTACTGTTGCTATCACAACAGTTTCAGTTCAACTGCATAATACAGATCGAGGTCAGGCGAGAAATTGCTGAAATGCGTTTTGGAAAAAGAACATAATCACAAACCGATGTAGCAGTAGGTGGCTCAGGGGAGCAGAACAGTGGAGTGAAAATGCAGAGCACAGTGATTTTGGGGGTCTTGTATTTTAGAACATTGGATCTGAAATGAAACAGCTTGGTGTGAGTAGTTTCTGCTTTTCATGTGTGGAAATCTAATGAACCGAGTAGTAAAAGCAGAGTCTGTGTTCCCTCCTGAAATGTGCAATAACCGCTTTAAAGCATTGTTTGGAGAGGTGTGCATCTTTCGTTTAGAAGGTGAACCTATCCCATTGTTGAATGATGATTTTAACACTTCTTTGTAAAGTTGAGAACACTTCCTTGTTTCTTAATGCTCTCCAGGAAACAAAACACAGGCCGGCTGCACAGACGAATGTTCTGACATTCTGTGTACGAATATATAAAAATACCCGAGCGTCTCACTTTGACAGTTTGGTGAAGAAATATAGAAACTTGCTACAACACAGAAATGTTAACTTGTCTGTCTCACTATGTCTTTGCAAAGTAAACTCCGAAACAAATCATTTAATTCCCTCAAGAGACAAAAAGAAAAGACGCAGGCCGATCAAACTAAGAGGAGACGCTGCTGCTCAGACAGGAGAGAGGAGACGTGTTGAATAAAGAATAATGTGATTGTCTGTGATTGTCACGTATGAACTGCACATGACGCTCAGAATCGGTTGTTATTGACACTCGCTCTGCATTTGACAGTTCTTGTTTGACTTTTTTTTGGAGCTTCTGGTGTGCTCTTTCAAAAAAAAAACACTGCATTTGATGATTTGTAAGTCAACTCAAATGTATTTTCGACATCACAAAGTTTGCACTCGTGACGACACTGTTGGGATGTGAACTGTAGCACAACGACCACTGGGACTTTGGTGATTTGCAACTAAGTCATGTTACATGGTCGTTTCTCTACGAAGTTTAAACACAAGAAGACTTTTTAATATGAAGTCTGCGCGTCTTGATTTCTCAGGTGGAGACTGCAGATTGCTTAGGCAAATGCAGAAGTTTCTTCCTTGTAAACCAACTGTTACTAACTGGCAAGCCACATAAGCTCAGGACCATAGACTGTAAATAAAAAATGGACAGCGTTGCTCCGCCTCTTCCCGTTGTACAGTTCTGAAGCCAAAAAATCCCTCTCCTGGGCGCTGCCATTGTGCAGCCAGAGCCTGTGAAGCCTTTGTAATAAGCTCCGCCCTACAGCGTAACGTCATAAGACGCTGTGTGTTTGAAGTTTGAAGTTTGGTTCTACGGCGGCTGTGAATCAAAGGAAACCCGGAAGTAAAACCCCGTTTTTTAAACTCTAATAACTAACGAAAAAGAAACTTTTCAGAAAAAAGAGGCCTTGGACACAAAACAGTCAAATACTAACTACATATCACCACAGCATACGGATGTGAGAAACATTTGTACCACGTGCATTTATTTTTTAAAGTTTGACTGCTCCCCCATTCAAATGAATGGGGGAGCCGGATTTTTTGACCTATACTGCAGCCAGCCACCAGGGGGCAGTCACACTGCTGAAAGCCTCACCACCAGGGCCGTATCCGGCACGCTTGCTCAGGACAGTGTTGCCAACTCCTCAGTGAGGAAAGTAGCTATTGGCTATCCTAAAAGTCGCCCAATGACGTCATCGCCTAATTTGCATAATCAGAATTGTAATAGACGCTGTCAGAGAGACGTGTTATGTCGAGGGAGAGACATAAAGAGGTTAAAAAATACCCTAAATATATTTATAACTACATTTAAGAGCCTAAAAAAATCAAAGTAAGCGTTTAATTTTTCAAAAATATAATTTTCAAGATATTTATTGTATACAATCTACATTAACAATCTAAATGGATCAGCCAGCGGTGTCTTCGTACATGCGCGATTCATTTGCAGTCCGGACACGGAGGGGTTAACATCTCTGCTCTGACTGCAGCTACGAGGGACTGCAGAGTCTACAAAAGTCTCAAATAAAACCAGAGAAAGTCGCTAGATTTGTCGCTTTTTTGAAAAAGAGTCACTACAGGGGTCTGAAAACTTGCTAAAAATAGCAATAAAGTCGCTAAGTTGGCAACACTGGCTCAGGATAGTTGCATGAAAGGTGAAAGTTTACGCACAGAGTCCTGCAAGATTAAAAATGCAAAGCACAGAATGCAGGATAGGCAAGGTGCATAACTTTAAAACCTGGCCATCCAACTATTTGTAGTGTATTTTTACCAATCTAGGACTGGTGCCCTCAGATCTTTGACATTGAGATCGGTAACCATCTGGCACGATTTGAGATAGTTTAGAGCTAATCTGATGTCGTAAATCCAGGAACCAGCAGAGGTCAAAACCAGGCAAACTATAGTCCTTTTTGCAGCAGACACTTTGATGCACGTCTTCCCCCACTCTCTGCTCCCCACATTTCCTGTCTCTCTTCACCTGTCCTATCCAGGCACCCAGGATCAGGTGAAACAGGACAGGATGGGGACAGAGTGACAGACAATGTAAGCGCTGTGAGGAAACTGTGATTGACAATGTGCGTAATATGGAAGTGACCGTGTGTGAGGCAGGGTTTCAGCTGCTCATAAAGTGCTTTTCACACACGGTAAACCTTGAAACTGAAACTGGCCTCTGTGTGTCACTCGTTTGTAAAGGCGGGAGAGATGCACGGCTACGAGATCAAATGTTATGGCAGATAAAACTACTGGATCGTCACCTGGAGCAGCAGCTTGAAGACTGTGTTTGCACTTTGAGTATTGAGAGAGTACAGCTTTGATGATGGTTTGCACTTAAAAAATAAGACAGAGAGCCTTCAATCTGTGGGAAGATGTCAGAAGGTCACACAGCTTCACTCAGAAGTTCACAGAGGTCATGTTATCATGTCTGCAGAGACGCAACTTTTGATCTTAGATTAGTAGAAATCTGACTTTTGCATGGTCTGTTTTGGGGGCCGAGCGACATGCAGAGTTCATGACAGATGTGTTATCTCCTTTAAGTTGATGGTTAACACGTGAACACATCTTTCAGTTGTAAGTCCACCCGATGATCTAAGCCAAATATTCACTCTCGTCTCTTCTAGCCTCCAGGACTTAGACTCCATCAACTCCTGGGGGAACTATCTGGCTCTTTAACTGCTAAATGCTCCGCTGTGCTCTCTAGATAGTTTCAAACTGTGTCTTTCTTTCTTTTTGAAGTGAAGACAGCTGCCTGCTGAAGACACAAAGGAGCCTATGGGAGTAATGAAAGTGAACTGGGACGTTGAAGTGGGTCGGGCGGCTGAACATCGAGCTGAAAGTTGACATAAAACTCTGAAACACCATCAGGAAATTCAGCAGTGTTCCTCTGCAGGAGAGACATCACTTGTTTTGATTTTGTCAGACTATTTCATGCTCAACATTTGCAATTTGCAGATTTAATGCAACACAGTTCAGACTTTAACGATATGAGCGGGATGTAAAAATCAGTCTGCACACTTTCTGACAACACTTGAGTTTTCAGGAAGGAAAATGTGGATCCTTGATGACAGAATAACTCCCTGAAATAACATTCTGATGGCGTCTCGCTGAGGAAGAGGACAGGTTGTGCTTTAATCTGCATTTCTATTCTTGTTGATGACATTACGCTCAGGAAGAGACGGAAAAGCACTATCATGAGTAAGCACAACAGTCAGTTTCCGCCGCCTGTTGTTGCTTAGTCATATGGTTTGATGAGCATCCCTGCTGGTTAAGACGAAGTGTCAGAGGCAGTGATTGTTTTCAGGATCCAGCTGAGGGTTTGGACCGGCTCTCGTGGTTTCTCCGTGTGCTGCAGTTCTTACAGAAGTGATTTTCTGAAAGGCGATTTTTCTCAGATGGCGGTTTGAGAGGAGAGAGCAGCAGCAGCATCCACTCGCCCCCCCCCCCCTCTTTGTTGTTCAGAGACAAGCGGGGGGTTTGGCCTTGAGCTGGAGCTTCACAATGGATGTTTGTCTGAACTCATAAAGCACAAGATATTTCATCCACTGAGTGTGGGTAAACATGGCCCTGAATGGAGACGTATGTCCTCACAACGTGGACACAGGCACAGAGAGGAAGTATGATCCATCTCATGTGGACGAGACACCTGACTGAAACATATTATCCTCCTCACACAAAGCTTCTGCTGATGGAGGTGGTATATATTCAGGAAGGTAAGCTGCTCTCTTACATGAGGTGTAATGAGAGGATTCACACTGAACAGTCCCTCCAGGAAGTTGCGATTTCGCGATCGCAACTATCAACGCAAATTCAACCAATCAGCGCGATTTTTTCACGGCCCTGCAATTTTTTACAATCACCGCAACTTTCCTGCAAATTTGACCAATTACATCAATCTCAGCCCCTGCACGTCATCGGTTTTGTCATCAATTTGACTTCCTTGGAACATAAACGTAAGTCCTCACTTGATCGGCACTTTTCAACAATAAAACACGCACAGAGAACGGGTGAAAAGAGGGGACGGCAGGCAGGACAAGTGACCATGACAACGTTATTATTTATAGATTGAGGGGCTCAGTGTTAGCTTGGTCTCTACCTGCAGCAGGTGTGCTTTATGAACCAGCTCTCCTCACCTCCATGCATCTGTCTCATCTTCATTGATGATTTTTACCCCCCGGTGTGCGTTAGTGACAAAGACACAACCGGGGGACGTCTGTTTACTATTTGATGTTTGACGTTGTTGCCGTGGTTACCGTAAAAAGCTCTGCATCTACAGCTTGATTTAATCCAGTTTGGTGAAACATCAGACACATTTAGTAAGTTTGGATCAACTCCTCATCATCAAAGATGCAGATTCATTTCAGAGTGCCGTGAACTGACTGTGCATCAGTCGCTGCGAGGTGCATTCAGGGACCGTCGTAAATGTGCAATACAGTCCTTTCATGGCATTTTTCTGTGAATCAAGAGAATCAAAATACAGTCAGTGGCCACATCAAGAATGCTTTCTAAAAAGAACTGTAATTTAGCGTATTTACTTGCCCCTGAGATGTTATTGGGGGAAAAAAGCAAAAAAAAAATAATCGCAACTTTCACCGCAATTTTTTCAAAAAGCGGTCGCAAATTCAGGCTTTTTGGGGACGCAACAATCACAAAAAAATCCTGCGAAATCCTGGAGGGACTGACTGAAGTCACGTTAATGCTGAACCACGGTTACTTCATTTCCATCCCATTCAGAGTTACCAGGGACCGTCACAGGGCCAGGACTCCGGGTCTGTTGGACGGCCATTTATTTCAAACACAAGAGCATCTCCAGGATTAATTAACACATTGTTTTGGATTTGTTACGCATGACCAGAATCAAAAAGCGACAGTGTGACTCAATGGAAAATATATGTCAGAGCGATTTCATGACAAACACTCAGCCCGGTCACCTCGTTATAATTCTTCTGTCTCCTGTTACTACGAGGGTTTCAGGGTGGGGACTATCGCCTGTATGTAAAGGCAGAAAACAAGTGTCCTACCTCACCCAGCACACAAAACTGAAGCAAATGTATCTTCAACAACAGAGGCTGACAGTTTAGGCTAGTGAGGTTATAAGAGCTGGAGTCCACACAGTAGGGATCGGCTGATTGGAGCCATGGTGTTGACGACCAGCAAAACAGCAAAGAGCCCTCTAGTTGATTGAGTCCAGGAGTGTCATAGCTTCTTGAGTGAGTTTAAAGATCATTTCAGTGACTCTTGTGCTCGTCTTCTCTCACTGTTTCTCTTCTCGTCTGCTAATCTGAAAATGAAAATTCTGCAGGTGCTGCATTCATCAACAGAACAGCTTTTTTAAATCATGTAATAAATAATTTAAACTAAGGCATACTATGGTTACAGAAACCATGTCTGTGAAAAAGTATATCACACGTATTTTGATTTTTCAGATTGATCCATGTCTTATCTGTTAACATGGAGGAGGCGGGCCTATGATCTATACAGCATCCAGCCAGTAGGGGGAGCTCCAAATGTTTTGACTTCCCTTTAGGATCTGTCATTTGGACTAAGTTTTGATGCATCTATTGCAGGATGATTGACTAACAGACTAAATGATGCACAAAGCAAAACTAGCCTAATATGGAAAGCCTTTTTGACTCATTGGTGATTTATTTTCCTGTCTTTTTTTCCAGAAAGGGTTCTTTCACCCAAAAAATGGCTTTATAGTCTATGGACAGCACATCCATCATTATGTTTTAATTTGTCATGTGATAAAGTCAATACAAATTTCATTTAAAAGAATAATAATAATCTATTGGTTAAGATGTTGGTGCAATTCCTCACAAATAAGCAGGGAACAAGACACTAGATAAAGCTGCAACCTCTTATGTTGAAAATAAGAAGGCGATTTGAAAGTGTGAAATACTGCAGTTCCTCAAGTGTCCACTAGAGGCTGGTTCCAATAGGCCAAAATAATCCCATTTGAGCCTCATATTAAAATGCATGTACAATTAAGTATTATTTTTCTTCTATACCTCACTGTTGCTGCACGGTGGTGCAGTGGGTAGCGCTGTTGCCTCACAGCTAGAAGGTTCCTGGTTCCACGGCCGGGCGGGTGCCTTTCTGTGTGGAGTTTGCATGTTCTCCCCGTGCATGCGTGAGTTCTCTCCGGGTTCTCCGGCTTCCTCCCACAGTCCAAAAACATGCTCAGGTTGATTGATCACTCTAAATTGCCCGTAGGTGTGAGTGTGTGCATGAATGGTTGTCTGTCTCTCTGTGTTAGCCCTGTGATGGGTTGGCGACTTGTCCAGGGTGTACCCTGCCTTCCACCCGAAGCCAGCTGGGATAGGCTCCAGCCCCCCGTGACCCCTAACGGGATAAGCGGTCAAGATAATGGATGGATGGACCTCACTGTTGATCATTTCAAGGCTCAGAATTAAGCGTACATTTGCATAAGTGGGGGTGTGTCTAGTTGTCTGGCATTGTAGCTGTTAGCCAAGAGGCTTAGGCCCACTTAGTTAGCTTCAGTTAGCTTTTCCACTATGTGACAGCCATCTTTTTAGCTTCTTCCGAAACCAAAGGGTGAGGTCACTAAGATTACATTCATGCTTCTTACAGTCTATGCTCTGCAAGCTGTCCTCAATATGACTCCACATGGGTTGTTTACCTCTGTAGCTACCGGATGGTGTGTAATGCATTCAGGATGCATTTATCCAGCAACCCAACATAACCAAACAGGAACTTAGAACATTTAAATGTATATGTATGTTGCAGATAATGCATCTTATACACAAATTGTATGTTTGTCATGCTAAATATGTATTCAAACAACTCTTAGAGGCCATATTCAGTGAAGTAAAAAGCTACCAGTCAATGACAGGTAAGGATGCTGATACTGTGTGCCTTTATCTGTCATTGCACGGCAGTATGAACTTGAAACATGAAGTGTGTTTACCTTCAGTTGTAAATACAATGAGCAAATAAAAAAAACACCATCAGCTTATATTTCATAGGTGTAATTTAAAGCTATAATATCCTTGTTTTATGTAAATGAAGAAGCAGAGAACAATCATTAGTGTGCCTGTGTTTGCGTGTGCGTGCCTCCATGCATGAGTGTTTCTTTGTTATTTTGGTTCCTGTGCAGAGGCAGTCATGCTCATCTATACAATGGAACAATAGTTCTCTGTGTGGCTTTGATCTAATGAGAGAGGGAGAGAGAGAGAGAGAGAGAGAGAGAGAGAGAGAGAGAGAGAGAGAGGGAGGAAAGCAGAGAGAAATAGAGTTACACTTGGATCCTGCTGATAGAGAAACAGCCTCTCCAAGAACTGATAATGCTCGGCTTTACCAAAGAGCTTACAATAGAAATTGAACCGTGTGGTTTAGAAGAATGATACCACTATTTTACAGCAGAGCATGGTTGTTGGCCTGTCAATCAAAGTAAATTACAGCAGAGGCTGGAAAGAGAGGGAGATAGAAAAACATCAGTGTTCTGCCCTCAGTGTGCGTGCAGCTTTGTGCACAATGCAGCGCTCTTTAAATAAAGGTCAAACACAGGCTCTGGCCTTCGAGTGCACCGCGCAATTTTGCAGACAGTGTTGTAAAATATGTGATTACAGTCTTTACATGGCAGAAAGAAGAGCTTATTTTAACCATGCAATCATTGATCACTGATACAATATGCATGCATCTGTCCTCCCTGATTTCACACAAATTTCTGAACTCTCATTGGTGTCAAAGTTTGTATAAAGTTGTCTTCTTATTTACACAGCATTCAAGAGTTCTCCCACTCTGGATTTAGCCCTTCATAGTACTTTATCTGAACTCATGAGATATTTGATGCTGGGGACTTTACCAAACATACGTTTTAGATCAAACAGTGGACCATCGTCCTCCCGTCTCCCCTGCGGCACCATGCTGACTTTAGAGGTCCAGCTTTGACGTGATTCAGATCTCACTCGTCTGACAGAAGTTGTTCTGTGAACCTCAGTGACTCAGTATCCTCCTCAGTGGCTCTCCTTCGTGTCGTACCTCAGGGCTCTAGTCTCAGACCTTTCCTCTGTCCCTCTCTCCAACACGGTAGGTCTCAGCAGATGTGTGTCTAACATGAGTCTGGTCCTGCTGGAGGTTTCTGCCTGTTAAAAGAAGTTTGTCCTTGCCACTGTAACTTGCTAAATGCTGCAAAGTGCTCTGCTCATGGTGGATTAAGATGAGATCAGACTGAGTCCTGTCTGGAAGATGGGACTGGATCTGATCCGGTCTTGATGTTGGGTCTTTGTTAAAGGTGACATATCACGCTTTTTTCATCAACATATATTGGTCTAAGAGGTCCCCAAAACATGTCTTTAAAGTTTATGCTCATAAAAACACTTTGAAATCAGATTTTGGTCTGCCTGAAAAACCCTCTTCTTCAGTCCTCCTCAGAACAGTCTGTTTTCTCTCTGACCACGCCCCCTCAGGAAGTGGGTGTGGCCTCGGCTGTCCAGCACGTTGATCTAATGTTTACATGTTGGCTGAATATACACGGCTGCTCAGAGATCGGGTTACTTCAACCCTCTGAATCTGATCCAGAATCTGATCCTGACGGAGAGGTGCCTGCAGCAGGACCTTTCTGAAGGATTGGTCACAGATTTAGTGTTTCTTGTTGTTTTATTTGTCAGCATGTCGACGTGTGTCTTGGTACACAGCTACCAACATGTAGCTATGTGGCTATGCTAACTAGTGCTAGCACTTATCCATGATAAATAAAAATCATCCACTAGATCTTCAAATCTGCAGACGTGGGGAGTAAAACCGACCTCTGCCAGAAAGACAGCAGGACCTTTCTGAAGGATTGGTCACAGATTCTGTGTTACTTGTTGCTTTATTTGTCAGTATGTCGACGTATGTCTTGGTGCACAATTACAGCTACAGCTACAGCTACAGCTACAGCTACAGCTACAGCTACAGCTACAGCTACAGCTACAGCTACAGCTACAGCTACAGCTACGACATGTAGCTATGCTAACTAGCGCTAGCACTTATCCATGATAAATAAAAATCATCCACTAGATCTTCAAATCTGCAGACGTGGGGAGTCAAACCGACCTTTGTGTTTATTAAGACAGCCTACAACTAGCATGCCTCCCTCCTAAGCTCCTTGTTAGCACACATGTGTGCAGGGAATGAAAAACGGAGGAGGGGTTGAGTTGTATTTTATACAGTCTATGGGCTGAACAAGCTCCGAGCTCTGACTTCCTGTTACAGACCGGATATTGTTGTTACGTAACAAAAACACTGAAGTCTGAAACGGCTGGTTTCAGCACACATTTACAGAAAGGTGGAGAAATCAGAACAGGGGCAGAATGGATTTTTTTACTTTTCAGGGGGGTTTGTAGACAGGGACACATATTTCAGGTAGAGAACCATTAAAAAGTCCATTTTGCATGATATGTCACCTTTAATAATAGTGTCCTATATTTACCGTCCATGATATGAAGATGTAGAAGGAACTTCATGACACTGGCTTGCTTATGTGGTAATAAGTTTATTACAAAAATAACAACACCAGTATTGAACAAGCACTGAGGATGCTGGGAGGACAACTTGCCAATCTGTGTCTCTCCTCGAAGGCTGCTGGACACAGCTTTTTATAGGTTGAAGATGTTAACATGACACACACACACACACACACACACACACACACACACACACACACACACACACACACACACACATGGACAACTGGATATTCTCTTGATGTCTGGTTTGCATTATTACTTGACCCCAGCTCTGCAGACATAGGGTTTCAGACTGTTACAATAATCATATTATAGTAGAGGAGCCCCCATCTAATCATTTCCTGGTCCCATTCTAAACAACACAGACTTCACCTTCCATGGTTTCATGTCAGATACCTCAATAGAGCATAGAGTACGGTGTAGACCGGTACCAGTACAGTCTAGATTTTTCGTGGGTAGGCTCCCCTCAAGGTCTGTTGTACGCAAGTTTCTTCCCATCTATGCAGATGACACTCATATTTAGATTCCACCTGGACCCTTGTTGTTGAATGATAAGGTGTGGTCATCTCTTATTCTCACCCAGGATCAGGTTTTTCCCTTTAGGAATATATTAAGTAGCAAATGATGAATGTGGAAACTTTAAAAGGATTTTATTAACCTTATAATCAGAACCGACTTCTTCAACATGCATCTGGCTGTCCGCTGGAACAAGTCGACTGTTGCCCTCCCATTCAGCCAAAAACAAGTCCATCAAAGATTATTTATCATCAACTTTCTTATTGACAAAATCAACACTCCTTAAAGTTAACAACCTCAGCGGACTCACTCTGCTTTCTTAGTTTTAGCAGACATTATTTCAGCCTGAAGCACGTTTCATCCTGTTCTTGATACATATGTCATAAGACTTGTGATGCACACCTCTATTTATGACTCTGCAAGCCAGCACTCCTTACTAATATCCCTTATGTTCAGTGTAATTTAAAACGTGACTCTAAGCCAAAACCCAGAGTAATAATTCTCTCTCTCTCGTCTACGTCGATGTGTGAAAACTCTGCAGAGCCCGTCGAGGTTTAAATGGTCTTTTGAGGCGTTTACAGGATTGTGTTTCAGAGCGAGCGCTGCCACAGGAGGAAATCTATAAAAGCATTTTAACAGGCACTCAGAGCAAAACTTACAGGTAACAGAAACGGGTAATCCTCCGAGCTGGAGAGCGGCTGTTTCGCTTCAGTCTGAGGGGCTAATGTGTTTGTTATCACAGGGAGCAGGTAGCCCAGCATGGAGGACAGAATCACCAACACATGCAAGACCTCAAAGGGTCTGTCCCTTCTGCATCATGCATACACACCAAGCATAAGAGGAACACACCATGCATACTGATCTCACTTAGAGGAAAACAAACCGTCAAAATAAGGACGACAAAACAAAATAATCATGCATGTGTATTTGTGTTTGCACATAGTTCTGAAAATGCACTCTAACAGGGAGATATGCAGCAAGAAGAGTACAAAAGCACACATCGCCACCCACACATCAAAGTTATATCGGCCACACACACACACACACACACATTTGCTGTGCATCCAGTCCCCAACAGACGTGGAAATAATACCAACACAGCCAAATAACTTCCCACATATTAAGCTTCTATTCTTAATCCACTCTCTCGAGAAATTTCACCACATTTGTCCATCTTTCTCTCTCGCATCATCTCCTCCTCTTCTTTTCTTCCATCTCCTTCTGTCCCCTCTTTCATCCCCGTCTCAATCATCAGCTATTGATCTGTCCCCAGGGGGAGAAACCAGCCCTCTATTTTTAGTCTAAGAGAAGATCACAGAGAGAGCCACAACCTGAAGAGAGATTGAGTCGAGCTCAGATGCAGCCGATTCTGCGAGGTGCTGCTTAATTTGATTTCAGGGCGATATCCAAGAAGAGCCGATTGAAACGAAAGCCTTTAGAGTAACGTGGCTGCAGCCGATGTTCTGCTGTCTTCCACGCTTATATGCAAATGTGGTCTACTTTTTAATAAAAGTTTGCATTTTAACTTAAATTCAAAAGTTAGATGGAGCTTCAGGCGTGGAGGAATAATTATCTTCGAGTTTGAAACACTTTTTTAAAAGCGTTAAAAAATGCATGAAGGCCAATCTGAAAATAAGGCTGGCTCTGAAATCTTAAACACTCTGACCTTTAGGAGACAAAGGGGTGCAGCTGACAGGGATCCACCTGCCTGCAAAACACACAAACAACTGATGGTGTTTGCAGATACCGTCCTCCCCGTGTCTCCCTGCACACTCTCCTCTTTTCCTTAAGGGCACATCAATCCTCAAAGCCGGAGCGGACTGACTCAGAATGTCAAACACTGTCACAGAGATGGTGTTGATACCAGAGATCAGATGACAGTGTGTGATGGATGAAATAATTACTCTATGGTGGAAGCAGAGCGGCTGCTGCGTGAGGAGGAGAGTAGATGATGATTCCAGAAACACCGTCTCAGTGCTCGTTAAAGGATTACCTCTCTGGATTATTTTCAGTTCATTGTCCTTACATTTTAATGTAGAGTATTTTGTGTTTCCAAGAATGTGACCACTACAGTTAGTGTGGTCTTTTTAAATTTTCACACAAGTCTTGCAAAACACTCAAAGAAATCATTTGTTGGGTGAACATTAGGGGTGAGCCCGACTAAGGATTTGCTTAGTTGAATCTGATTCATCAGATTTTGTCCATAGTGGATGAATAGTGGAATGTTTGTTGTTTTTCCTTATTGACCCAAAGTCTGCATGATGGTGACCGCATGACAATATTACACATAACCCTTTACAATTAAGAGACTCATAGCTTAAAGTAAAAGAGACAACAGAATATTATAAGTATAAAACTTAGATTTTTTAAATCTATATTGCAAAAACAACGAGGTGATGAAGGAGAGAAAACTCAAATAAGGCCACCATTCGTTAAACATGGAACAACGCTCCACTATAGAGTAAGGAATCAGGAGATATTTAAACAGTGTTCACACAGCAGAGAGCAGCACTGCAGAGGGTAGTCTGTCCAACTTAAGACTAAACATTTGTATAATGTTCAAAATCAAACCTGAACCAGCTAAAGGGTTTTTAAATCTCTTAACAGAACCTTTTAAAACAGTCTTTCATCTCGTCTTTGTCCGCTTGAGTCTTTTCAAATTGTACGTGAGGAAAACCATCGTGTGTACGGGCAGAAGTGCGCTCCTGTCTTTGTTGAATGTAAATCCTGTCTGTGAGAATATCCTCTCTGATGGTGTGGAGGTGGATGGGATGCTGTTGATTGTTTTTGAGGCTTCGGACAGCTTTGGGTATCCCTCCTGGTTCTTTTGGCCCCGTACAGTTTTTGTGTGGTCCGGTAATCCTTGATCTCACAGCCCTCTTCATGAAGCTGCTCCTCATCTTCATCACTAGTTTTTAGGATCAACTGAAGTTTTATTTCCTGACATTTTGAGCTGCCATGAACGTAGAAAGATTTAAAGACCAGCTGAGGAACGTCTGCTCCACAGGTCCTGCTAAATGGGAGAGTCCACCTTTAATTACCAGGGGAGATTTAATTACCACTTTAAGGAGATTTAACACTTCAAGAGCTGTTCTCAGAATTACATTAAATAAGTCTATATTTATTTCAAAACAGGATATGAGACACTATTTTTACTGGAAACAGGAACATAATGTAAAATTAGACATTGAGCACCCCCATGGTTTGAATGGAATGATCCACGTTTCATATGCAAATATTCAACTAAGACTCGTTAGAACGAATCGTCCAATATTCAACTATTTGGGGTCACTTCTAGTGAACATAATAAAATAATGGAAAGAATGTCCACCTAATTAAAATGCTTTCATTTAGCAAGACACAATTTTGTTGAACCAACTAATTGTAAATATATTGAGTGAACATCAAGTATTGACGTTACTTATTTGCAATGTTTAGGTCCAACTTAATTTTAAATGGTACAATAACACTAATGAATCATGCTGACTGAACAAAACTAAAGTAAGTTCAATCCATCCGTTATCTTGACCACTTGTCCCTTCATGGGGAGCTGGAGCCAATCCCAGCTGACTTTGGGCGGAAGGCAGGGTACACCCTGGACAGGCCGCCAACCAATCACAGGGCTAACACAGAGAGACAGACAACCATTCACACACTCACTCACACCTACGGGCAATTTAGAGTGATCAATTAACCTGGTGAGCATGTTTTTGGACTGCAGGGGGAAGTACCCGGAGAGAACCTACGCATGCACGGGGAGAACATGCAGACTCCACACAGAAGGACTCGAACCCAGTTAGGCATCAGCGCTACCCACTGCACCACCGTGCAATCATCAGAAATGATTTGAACTGTGAGACAAACCTTTTTATCACGTGAAAATAAACTCTCAATTAGTAATTATTGAGAAAATAAGACATTTTTGACATATCAAGAACGTTTACATTTAGCAGTTTAAACCTGCCGACTTAGTTTACCCCCAGTTGGCATCAAGTTTGGAAAGAGACCACAAAACAGACTGGGTTTGTTGGAATAGAACTCTATTCCCCAGAGAAGGCAAACAATGACAAACAAAAAATATGGATGTTGCCTTCCGCCCGAAGCCAGCTGGGATAGGCTCCAGCCTCCAGTGACCCCTAACGGGATAAGCGGTCAAGATAATGGATGGATGGATGGACTTGGTAACCTTTAAAATAAGTGCTTACTGATTAAGACATTCCTCCACCGTAGATGTCTAGATGTCGCACGTTGCTGCCCCCTTCTGCTCTGGAGAGGAACTGCAGATGGGATTCCTACCTAAACCCTTTAGGTTGTGTTGCAATAAAGCAGTCTTGTAGTTTGAAGGATTTTGCATGTCGTGTTAAAACTACATGATTTAAAAATGTTTAACCACTAAACATGAATTAATATAATAGAAGCTACATGTTATACTTATGTTGATAAAACAGACACCCATGTTGCTTTTTTTTGAGTGTAGGTACCAGTCGAAAGTCAGAAGCTGCAGAATTGTGTTTCGGTTACTGGTCAACTTTGTGTTTTTCCCATCGAGCATTGAACCAGATGTTGACCCTTCTTCATGTGTGGTGAACACACACACACACTCACACACACACAGCAGCAGCAGCACTTCGTCGTGCATCAGAGCTGTGGGGAGTCACTGGTCCGTGCAGACAGTGACTGCTCGCCTGAGACCACTTTGCTGCGGCTGACCTCCCTAAGATCAGGGTCCACCTGATAACACAGCTGCCAGGACCCACTGAGGCGTGCTCAGCCTTCATCTTCAGGAGACAACGGCACTTCATTCTTTTTATTCAGTTAATCTGGTTTAGAACAAAATGAAAACCACGTAACGAACACAGACGGGGTTCACGCTGCGCTCGCTTTGCAAACATGTCTTAGTGCTTTCTGAGATTCTTTGTGTTTCAAAGAATAATGAATCACTTCCTGTGGATTTCCCTGAAAGGTTTTTATCTTCTAAGAAGTCGATATTGACACGGCTCTCACACTGAAACATTTTGATGGAATAATTGTTGAAATATTTATCGGTTAAGTTGCTTTAAAAGAAAAAGAATCTCCTCAGGCGTCGTGAAAACTTTTCTTCAAAAGCCATCACTGGTCTGCTGCTCCGTCTTTTCAGTCTCTGCTCACAGAGAGGATCAAGAGCTGTCAGTGTCAGTCAGTCAGTCCTCCAATTTGACCCGGGATGAAATGTGCCGACGGATCGTGATATGTGTAGAAACTTTTGATGGATGCTGTGCGGCGTGTACGGATATCCAGGGAGCTCAGATAATGAATCATAGTGACTCCTGTCCATCGATTCTTACTGTGTTTGATTTTAATGAGTACTTTGTTGAGATTTTAAAAATGTCAATCAATCATCAATCAATCTTTATTTGTATAGCGCCAAATCACAACAAACGTTATCTCAAGACGCTTTTACAAACAGAGCAGGTCTAGACCACTCTATGTCAAATTATGAACAGAGACCCAACACCAAGACAGGATAAGACTCAGTCTGACCCCACCTTAATCCATCATGAGCATTGCACATCGCAGTATTTAGCTAGTTACAGTGGTGAGGAAAAACTTCCTTTTAACAGGCAGAAACCTCCAGCAGGACCAGACTCATGTTAGACAGCCATCATGCCTCGACTGAGTTGGGTCTGGAAAGACAGATAGAGGGGAGTAAGAGAGAGAAGTGATAGTGATGAGACGAGTCGTAGAAGCTGTTGCCGCTGGAGTCCAGCACGTCCGTATCAGCTGGAGTCCAGATCGTCCGCAGCAGGAGGACGTCTACGGCAGCTCAGAGGAATCTACGAGACAATGGAGCTCAGGGACTCCAGAAAGGTCTATGGTTAGTAACTTTAATGGGACAGGCAGAGTTAAAGTAAGTGATGAAGGGGTTGGGGGGAAGAAGGTGAGCTAGGATCCCAGTGTGTCAGTGTGCCAGTTCCCCCGGCAGTCTAGGCCTATAGCAGCATGACAAAAGCTGGTCCAAGCCTGATCCAGCTCTAACTATAAGCTTTATCAAAAAGGAAAGTTTTAAGTCTACTCTTAAAAGTGGAGAGGGTGTCTGCCTCCCGGACCCTGACTGGTAGATGATTCCAAAGGAGAGGGGCCTGATAACTGAAGGTTCTACCTCCCACACTACTTTTAGAGATTTTAGGTACAACTAGCAAGCCTGCATGTTGGGAGTGTAGAGTTCTAGAGGGGTAATAGGGCACTATGAGCTCTTTAAGATACGAGGGTGTCTGATTTTTAAGGGCTTTGTAGGTTAAAAGAAGGATTTTAAATTCTATTCTACATTTTATTGGGAGCCAGTGTAGAGAAGCTAACACTGGAGAAATGTGCTCCCTCTTCCTAGTTTTAGTCAATACTCGAGCTGCGGCGTTTTGAACTAGCTGAAGAATCTTTAGAGACTTATTGGGGCAGCCTGATAAGAGGGAGTTACAGTAATCTAACCTGGAGGTCATGGTTTGATTTTAAGTGAATTTCTGGCTTGAGGTTTTCAGTTTTATATAAATGGTTATGGATACAGTGTCTCCCCATGTGGTAGCTAATCTGTCCTAGTTTAGATTTGAGAAGCTGCCCTGAGGAGGTAACTCATGTTATTGCAAAAGAGATGAAAACAGATTCTTCCTTATTCAGTAAACAAAGGTGATAAAAGTATTGCAAATGTATGTGTGAGGATATTTCTACAGCCTTGTGCTAATTAAGAGTCATAAGAAATCCCTCATGAAAGCACCTCTCCTGGATTAATTGCTTGAGTATGACCAACAGCAGACTTACAGACAATCAATCAATCAGACTTTATTTATAAAGCGCTTTCATACGATGACATTGTCAAAGTGCTGTACATAAAAAACAACTTAAAATATAATGAATTATAAAAAGACAGATATATATAAAAATAAAAAGACCCCCTGGTCCTAACCCTAACACCAGCCTCGATCACAAACCCACCCCACAATCCTAATAATAATAATAATAATACCTAAGTTTTATATAGCGCTTTTACAAGAACTCAAAGACGCTTTACAAGAGAGACAATAAATAAATACAATAAAGACATATAAGACAAGAAGACGACAAGGGAAGAGGTGGAATAATGAATAAGTGGGGAATGCCTGTTTGAAAAGGTAAGTTTTTAACTGTTTCTTAAATGAATGAAGTGAGTCAGAAACACGGATGTGTGGGGGGAGAGAGTTGCAGAGGGTGGGGGGCGGCTATGGCAAAGGCCCGGTCCCCCAAGGTACGGTGCTTGGATTTATCCTAAGGTTAAGAACACAATAAATGCAACAACAATAATAAAAACAATGAAAATAAAATAAATAAATAAAAAATAAGTTTCTAAACGAACTGAGGAAAAACTGGAGGGAAAAATAAGATGTTAAAACTCAACACAGGAAATTAAACTCACCAAAATAAAATACTTTTTTTTTTTTTTTTTTTTAACGTTTTTATTAGACTCAGCCAACATCACAAAACAACAATGCAGCCATCAGACTCAGAGACAAAACAGATATAAACAAGATTTTTGAAAACACCTAGTCCATTGTCAGGAAGTAAAGATATGAATAAAACTGTTAGAAGAATAAAACTCAGTTAAAGGGGAGACTAAAAAGGTCTACAGTGTGTGAAATGATTGCGTTGACGATGCTTTGGAGTATCTTTGTAGCATCTGAAGAGGAGTCAGTTTTGTAGAGTGATGGTTGGCTGATGAGTTATTGACCCATGGAGGGCGTATGAAGACTCTTTGAAAAAAGTCTGTGTGCAGTTAAACGTTTTACCTGATACCTACCCAGCAGTGTCGTCCTCAGGCATCAGAGATAACAGTACAGAAATAATCATCTTCTCATTAATAGATTATTGATTTTTGTTATGTAGTAGCATCATTTATCCGTCTCTCCACTATCATCTCTCTCTCTCTTCATCTCCCTCTATCCCTCTCTCCAACTCGGTCTCAGCAGATGTGTGTCTAACATGAGTCTGGTCCTGCTGGAGGTTTCTGCCTGTTAAAGGAAGTTTGTCCTTGCCACTGTAACTTGCTAAATGCTGCAAAGTGCTCTGCTCATGGTGGATTAAGATGAGATCAGACTGAGTCCTGTCTGTAAGAGGGGACTGGATCTGATCCGGTCTTGATGTTGGGTCTTTGTTAATAATAGAACATAGAGTCCGGTATAGACCTGCTTTGTTTGGAAGGAGTCTGAGGAGAACATGTGTTGTGATTTGGCGCTTTATAAATAAAGATTGATTGATTTTTAATGTCAGTATTTTAGGGCCTGTGTCCACTGACAGCATTTTTTGCACTGTTTTTTGTCACCACACACGAATTTTCGCTCTCAGTCGAAAATTTTCAACTTTTGGAAAACCTTTAATATCACTGTGTCAACAACTACATCTGAGGTCTGTACAGAGAAGGAACCACCTTGTTTTGGGGGGTAACATATCTGGTTCTTGAGCTGCTTCTAATTTGTAAAATGCCATTGAATAAAAGCAAACAGGAAGGATATGGAGCATCTTAGACTCCCAAAGGAAGAGGAAGTGCTAAAACAGTAAGTGCTAAGTGCTCTGATATTGGGGTCATAGGTGCTGCCAGCAAAAATGCTGCTAGTGTACACAGGCCCTGAATCAGTCAGTATTTGCCCTTAGCATGTCCTCCTGTATGAAATAAGACAATTTCAGTGTTTGATCTTCAAAAGGATGAGGACACTGAGCTCCCTGAAGTCTACTTTACTGTATGTTGCGAGCATGGTGGACTATAAGTAGCTGATGGATCTGAAGACACGTCCATGTCTAAGTGCTAAACTCAGAGGAACCGGCTGGTTTGGACATCAGGTCGCTCAACCAGCTTTGTTAAAGTAATCCTCGCAGCAGCGCTGGTGACATGCGAGGGTTTATGCTAATGTGTGTTGACATATAGATGTTTGTATATCATATCTCTGCAGGATCAAGTCGTATCTTGCTAACATTTGTTTTGTAAAGTACAGCAGTCTGCAGCAATGTTGATTACTTTCCCCCCAGAAAGAGTAAACAAATCAACATCCCTGACAGGCCGCGCAGATGGTGCCAACAACAAAAGCATTTATTGAATCACGCTCAGAATAAACTCAGGATATGTCACCGTCCTGATGCTGCAGATAAGACTGAGGCTCATTTAGCCTCTGAGGATCCGCATGGAGGACCTGCAGTAAGCCGCTGGGCAGAGTAGACTAGTTTGGGATTCTGGTCCCGTGAGGTTTGTTGCTTTGACCTTGTGAGCAAAGTCACTGATGAATAGATTTCCACAGGATAAGCACACACTCATCTGGTTCCTTCACTTTGTGATCCCACAGTAAGGTTTGCCGGCCTGTGTTTAAGCATATGGCTTCATGATAAAACGCCTTTGGTCACATTGTGTTTACATAAACTGTGATTAGCTGGAAGGTGATTCAATTACATTAAGGAATGAAGAGCAGCTGTTTGAAATTAATCTTTAATATCCTCTAAAACAAGTATCACTAACAGCTTTCATTAGAGTCTCTAATGCCCAGGTTCAGAGCGGCTCAGTGATGCAGAGTGTGTTTCACTGAAACACACCGGTCTTTAAATGAGTCCTGTCTCACTTTTGAGAGTTTGCACTCCTGTGGCATTATGCAAACTGACTATTTTTCAGGTAGGCCATGAAGTCAAGCTCCGCCCACAGAACATCAGCTGCTCTTCCAATCAGCAAAGAGCAAAATCAGCGTCCTGTTTAAACTGCTCTGCCTGCCTTCTCTTGCAACTGTAACCCTCCTCCATCCCAGCTCCTCCTTCTTTCTGCTGCGTCTGATTTCACCAGTGTCATATGTATTGTCACTGATGCTCTGTTCTGTACTCAGGGGGTCTTTGCTGATGCTCTCCCTGCCTTGGCTTTTCAGAATCAGAATCAGAATCAGAATTACTTTATTTATCCCAGGCAGGGAAATTCGGTCATTACAGAGCTCTATAAACAGTATGTAAGAAAGTCAAAGTATTAACAGAAGAAGGAATAAAATAAGGGCTGCACGGTGGTGCGGTGGGTAGCGCTGTTGCCTCGCAGCGAGAAGGTCCCTGGTTTGAGTCCCCGGTAAGGCGGGTGCCTTTCTGTGTGGAGTTTGCATGTTCTCCCCGTGCATGTGTGGGTTCTCTCTGGCTTCCTCCCACAGTCTGAAAACATGCTCACCAGGTTAACTGGTCTCTCTAAATTGCCCGTAGGTGTGAGTGTATGTGTGAATGGTTGTCTATCTTTCCTTGTTTAACCTGTGATAGGTTGGCGACCTGTCCAGGGTGTACCCTGCCTTCCACCTGAAGTCAGCTTGGATGGGCTCCAGCCCCCGTGACCCCGAAACATGATACGTGGTAAAGATAGAGGATGGATGGAATAAAATAAGATATTTATACGAATAATATAAAAGTATATACAAAAGCGGTGGGAATTAAAGTATTATATACAAAGTTATGTTTTGAAAATAGAGGGGAGGTGTGCTCTCCCCGCCTCAGGCTTTGCATTCCACACACATATGTGGAAGGGAAAGGATCTCCCAGAGCAGAGCCATACTGCCAAATATAACTTATTGCATGCAAGGAATGAATTCTATTGACGAGAGTTGCATAAAATATTTAATATCTCAGAATCTGGATATTTTTTATCCCACATATCTTAAAGTGTGACCCATATATGATGGAATCTGTTCTGAACATCGTCCATCCACAGCATTATAAAATATCATAATTGGAGCACATCTGAGCTACAGAATGGCACCACTTCAATACTATTAGAATATAGAGTAATGATGTTTTTGCAGATATGACTGATGTCATATTTTGAATGCCACATGTCACATTTCTGATGTCAGCTTGGTATCTTTATACTTTAATGACAAAGAGTGACGATATCCTGCAGATTTGGTTACACTCAAGCCAAATACTGAGGCCGTTTACTTCAAGATATGGCATGAGACAAATCTGGACACATTTTATTATACTAGGGGAGTTCTGCTCAGTATTTGTCCTCATATAAAGCTCCAGATATGCTCTGGATATGATCCAGATTCTTGGGGTTTTGGTGCAGTGACTTCTTACGTCGTCTTAACTCGGCGTCCTGCTGACATTTCACCAGGAGGCTGACGAGATAAAGTCCTGCTGATGGCGTTCAAACATGCAGCTGTTCTTAAAGTCCTGTCATTCTTATTTGTTTTTACATCATATAAACTCATGCAAACTGAAATCCAGTGAAGTGGTTGTTACATGTATGTGTCAGACTTTACATGATTTATTAATGTACTGGTTTAAAACGGTGCATGTAGAAGAAGAAGACACAACGAGGGGACATTTAGATTTTTAAAACATGCAAACCAGAGGACTCTCCTTGCATGGATTAATCCTGCTGAAGTCTCTTCTGTTCCGCTGTGCTCTGTTCCTCCTCTCCGTGCTTTGCTCCCATGGGTGCTCATTATGAGCGAGGTTTGTTTGATCTATTCTTTGTTACTGTTTGAACCTGAAGCGTCACACTGAGTCTCTGAGGAGTTCGGTCTGTCGACACGACGAGGAGAAACTGCTGCCATTACCCACACAAACAAACATTCTTTCAGTGCGCAGCCTGTCGTTATACCAACAAGCCTGGCTGATGCATTATCAGCGTCCCTTTTTCTATTGTTTCAGGCAACAGAAAGAAAAACATTCATTAAAGCTAAATGATATTTGCGGTGAGTAAATAGTGCAGTGCGCTCTCACAGAATGGATTTCTCCCTCTGCTGCAGCGGGACGAGCAATAAGACAAAAACGATCAGTCGAGCCTCAGTGCCTTAAGTACAATGAATCTCTATAATTAGTTTCCATTTAAGGAGGTCGATTCAGTATAAACATACAAGAAGGCGTTCAGCTCCAACAGTAAATAACTTGGAGGCCCGGGCGGTGACGCACTGCGACTGAGAGGAAAGTTAAAAAAACAAACATGCAACACATTTAAATACCATCACAGCGTGTTCACGGCGTCTTCTCTCAGCGATGATGAAACCCTTCAGGCTGTCAGACTCCAACATGGCACCATGAGCGGTGATTCATGTAGTTATGTAAATACTCGGATGAGTCTGACACACATGCACGTTTTCATCCGCCAAGAATGTTTCATGAACAACACGACTTCATTTGCTTTAATGTTTTTCTCCAACAAGACAAATTAAAATATATATTAAACATGAGGGGAATAAACATGACATGAATCCAACCAACTATGATGCATGCATGAAGAAGAAGAAGAAGAAGAACAGAAAGGCTGCAGGGTTCTTAAAGCCTGCCTCCTCTATTATAACAGATGGAGCATGAAAATCAAAACACACGTCAAAAACAACTCCATTGACAGCTCCTTTGACCAATGAGGCTCCTGCAGCGCTGTAGGCACCAGATCATCAGAGTAAGGTGCCGTGTCCGTTGAGGGTTTTTTTATGAGCTGAGAGGACTGACGACCTTAATGTCAGAGCGCTTCTCACCTGTGTTTACTGTTGCTCACTTACGAAAGTCTTCCTGTAGTACTTCCTTTCCCTAAGTAGTTACTGTTACCCAGAGGAAAATGTTACTTCTAAGTCTCTGGAGACAAAACTGAGATTCTCACTTCAGCCTCATTCAAGTTTCAAATTGTTCTCATTCGTCTCTCCTTAGTGTCTCCTAAAATTCACTAGGAGAAATAGTTGAGACCATGACATGAGTCTTATTTGAGTCTTAAATGAGAGATCTCATTAATGGCTCATTTTCTTTTCCTTTTTTTAAATATATTTTTGGCCTTTTTGCCTTTATTTGACAGGACAGCTGAAGAGAGACAGGAAATGTGGGGAGTAGTGAGCGGGGGACGACATGCAGGAAATGGTCGACCGGCCAGGAATCGAACCAGCAACCCCCGCAACAAGGACTGTAGCCTCTGTATGTGGGGCGCTTAGACCCCTAGGCCACCAGCGGCCAACAGAATGCGCCCCTTTAATTGTAATAATCTGGCTAAATCTGGTCAGCCCTTTTGCGGCCCATATTTTAAATAAATGGTCGGTCATACCTGGGATGAAATCTCTATCTTTAGCAGTTTCTCTCAAATCCACTAAATCTTTGTGAAGTGGTTTTGTTCCAAACAGACTTGTAAAGGAAGGACCATACTGTGAAGTCAAAGGAGAGATCATAAATATCTGATCTTGCAAGTGGTTCAAATGTTTTAATGAGAATTGTAAGTTTGTGGATAATTACATTGAAATCTTAATTTTGCAGGGCTCTATAAATGTTGATGAAAAGATGAGCTCAGGCTCTTTCTTTGCTCCATCTGAGCTCAACTTGAGACACAAAAACTGAGTCTGACAAAAACAAATGGATGAGGTTAGATTGAGACAATTGAGAGAGCTCCCTGATTTCTCCACCTGAGCTCAAAAGGAGTCACAACACTTGAGAAATACCTGAGAATCATTTCAGACTTTGACCAGATCTCCTTTTGAACTGAAAGGGAGACTAAGCTCAGACTTTTTACAACTTTTTTTCTGGAGGCAAGAATGAGAAACAGGAGACATAAGCTATAGTCTCATTTTGCTTTCAAACAGATCTCATTGTTGTCTAGGAGACAGAAATGAAACACTTTTGAGATCTCCTCTCTAAATTTCTTTTCCTATGGGTAGCTCTGTTTTCAAATACTGCAAATCAAGAAACTGTAAAAACTATTGATATGAATCATGACATAGCATTAGTAACAACTCTAAACTAGGAAGTTGTAACTCGAAAAAATGAGTGTGATAGCTTTTCTCCTCCATACAGGCCTCCGCCGTTGTTGTTTACAAAGTTGATATCAGAAGTTCCGCCCCTTCTTGATTCTGATTGGTCGGTGTTCCAGAAGTGATATTGATGAGTGCAGCGGTGTTCTAAAAGATGGAAATGCTGAATCACATTTGGTTTAAATAGAAAATAGGCCCGGCCAGCACAAAAAACACCCGTAGTGGACAAAAGAGGAACAGTGAGAGTAACGAACACTGACACAAGTTATTGACCTTTCTGTAACGGCCGCTTCAAATCAATGCAAGAATCTGTTCTGCTGCAGACTGCTCTCACCTGAGGGAGCTGTGACGTTTCATCAGTAAGTTAAATGAGTGTTTGGGTTAGCGGTTGAGGCGTGAAGTCAACACAGCAGCTGCAGCAGACTCTGTGATGTAAAGTGGCGTCACCAGCGCAACATATCAGGATCTGTTTATGGGGTTATTTTGGCTTCACTTTTAAAACAAAGTAGGAGACACGTCATACTTCTTTATACAAATTAATTGTATTCCAACTGTGAAGATTCAAGCTTCTATAACACAAGCCCAGAGATGCAATATAGCAAAGTTTCAGGAGCAGGACCACACATCAACCAGCTCTCCTATAAAGTCAGACCTACTTTTCTTCTTCTTCCCTTTCGTTCTCACATTCTGCATCCCTCTCTCCTAGTTCTAGTCTTTCTCTCTTTCCTCCTCTAAAGGGGTTTTGTTGTGCCTGGGAGATTGTCATGTTGCATCCTGTTGATGATGTAATCCTCACTGGTGAATAAAAAAAATATGTAAAGTAGTTGTTTTTTTACCCGTCCAATCAGATCAGCCGAACAATATTCAAACAGTCCAGTGTGTTTTCTTTTTACCTTGACATCTTTCGACTGCAAACTTCCTGCCGTCTTCCTCTGAAGTCACGTGATGTTGTTGTGACTTGATCATCAGCTGGTTTATAGAGGTTTGGTCGTCCTACCTGAACTGATGAACCAGGATGAGGAGACCTTCATGCTGTCACTCACCTTGGATGCTGTCATAGGACTGTCAGAGAAAAGGGGGCGTGGCCATCCTGCTTCTTCAGGTGCTTCAGAGGAAGACTGCAGGAAGTTTGTAGTCGAAAGATGTCGGTAGGGAGGAACATTGAACAGTTTGGACTAATAATGCAAACACCATCAATGAATGGGGTTTCTGCACAGCTCATACCTGATGCAGTGAGCTCCTTTGAAAAGCTCCTCTTTCCTCCAGGAGGCATTTAATTGATGAAGGAGGACCTCAGGCATGTCTCTGCGTCTCTGGCTGACGGAGAGAATACAGAGGGACGTGTGCTTCTCTGAGTGGAGAGTAATCAGGACAGTCAAAACCTGAACATCCTGTGTGGCCTTTAGGATAAGAGGGTAAAACAAACTGTAAAAGAAGCAGCTGCTGGTAACGACCTACATCTCTGACCTGATGATGAAGGTGATGAAGGAGCCGCTACACCTCCTCACACAGTCATATATTCACCTCCTCATGTTCTCTTCATGTCGGCCGATAAACTGCTGAGCTTCTCCTCCGGGTCGAGCACTGACAGCTCCACCTGTGTGTGTGTGCGTGTGTGTGTGTGTGTGTGTGTGTGTGTGTGTGTGTGTGTGTGTGTGTGTGTGTCGGCTTCCTGCTGCTTCATTAGAGGAGGACAATGAGACTATGAGAACGCTTGTCTCCGTTAATAAAAGACACATTAATACCTCCTCTGCTGCTGAGGGCGATCTGCTTGAAGACTCAAACACAGCACAGGGTGTGTGTGTGTGTGTGTGTGTGTGTGTGTGTTTAATTGCAGCCTATTTTGTGTGTTTTTGTGATGTGCAAATGAATGCTTGCTCTATTATGTTATCAGTATAAGTACACGTGCATTTGTGGCTTCAGTGTTCAAAGACCGGTGAAGTTGCACGCTGGAGTCCTGAAGCGGGCCACCTGGGTTTGATTCCTACCTGCAGGTCATAATGCAGCTCCTTCCCTGCATGTCTCTCTCTCTCTCTCTCTCTCTCTCTCTCTCTCTCTCTCTCTCTCTCTCTCTCTCTCTCTCTCTCTCTCTCTCTCTCTCTCTCTCTCTCTCGGTTTCCTGCTCCATCTTCTGTCCTCTCCTCTCAGAATAAAGGCTTAAAAACTTTTTTTAAAAAGATGCCGTCAGCCTGCAAGATTAAAAAACCATCCATTACACGAAGCAGATTTTAAAAGCGATGTCAGATCTTTAATCTCGTCTCTTTGCTCTTTGATTGGATTGTTCCTCAATGAAACCAAATTGAATCAATTTCACAGGCTGTTACATCTTATTCTCATCGCTCTGTAACTTCACAGGTTACCTCTCTGTCTGCACTAGTTCACTCCAAAAGTGAAGACCGGTGTCTGAGCAGAAACTTAAATAATGCACGGAGGATAATAAAAGACTCAAATATGATGAATCAGAGTATTAGTAAAAACAAACGGGGACAACTCTTCTGTTTAAACGTGATGGATTGACAGCGAGCGCTCTGATCTGTGATGACCAGACGTGAGCAATGAGCGATGAAATGATGTTGGATTAGCTCACATTAGATTCAATTAGCCTGAAATGTTTCCCCCAGAGAGAGATCTACTGCTCACATAATGAACATGCTGAATCACACAGATCGATTAGCACCAGAACACACACACACACACACACACACACACACACACACACACACACACACACACACACACACACACACACAGTTCAGCACTTTTTCAGCACAAAGACGAGAGAGTATTGTTCCCAAATATCAGAGGTGACCTGCTGAACTGAAGACGGATTAGAAGTGTTACAAACAGTAAAGTCATTGAGCGACAAAGTTAAGAGGATGTGAAGTTTTTTTATAAAGATTGGTTGAAGGAGGCACGTGATGATAGTAAGAGTGCTGCTGGATCTGCAGGGGGAGGTTTATGTTTGTGTTGCATCTGAAAATGTTGCTAAAAGAAGCGGCTTTCTGACGCAAAGTAAAGCACGGAAACATGTCTACATAAAGCGTTTGTTACGTTATGTTACGTTACGTTATATTACGTTACGTTATGTTACGTTACGTTACGTTACGTTATGTTACGATACGTTATGTTACGTTACATTATGTTACGTTACGTTATGTTACGATATGTTATGTTACGTTACGTTATGTTACGATACGTTATGTTACGTTACATTATGTTACGTTACGTTATGTTACGTTGAGTTATGTTACGTTGCGTTATGTTACGTTACGTTATGTTACGATACGTTAAATAATGTTGCGTTATGTTACGTTACGTTATGTTACGATACATTATGTTACGATATGTAACATAATGTTGCGTTATGTTACGTTACGTAATGTTGCGTTATGTTACGTTACGTAATGTTACGTTATGTTACGATACGTTACATAATGTTGCGTTATGTTACGTTATGTTATGTTACGTTACGTTATGTTACGATACGTTATGTTACGATACGTTACATAATGTTGTGTTATGTTACGTTACGTAATGTTGCGTTATGTTACGTTACGTAATGTTGCGTTATGTTACGTTACGTTATGTTACGTTACGTTATGTTACGTTACGTTATGTTACGATACGTTACATAATGTTGCGTTATGTTACGTTACGTAATGTTGCGTTATGTTACGTTACGTTATGTTACGTTACGTTATGTTACGATACGTTATGTTACGATACGTTACATAATGTTGCGTTATGTTACGTTACGTAATGTTGCGTTATGTTACGTTACGTAATGTTGCGTTATGTTACGTTATGTTACATAACACTACGTTATGTTATGTTACATAACGTTACGTTTCATTCTGCTATGTTACGTTACGTCAAATTATGTTACGTTACGTTATGTTACATAACATTACGTTATGTTATGTTACGTTACATAATGTTACGTTACATTATGTTACGTTACGTTATTTTACGTTACTGTACATTATGTTACGTTATGATATGTTATGTTAGATATGTTATGTTAGATATGTTACGTTACAATATGTTACATTACATTATGTTATGTTACGATTTGTTACGTTACGATGTTATGTTGTGTTACGTTACATTATGTTAAGTTATGTTGTGTTGTTAAGTTTAGTTGTAAAGTTACGTTGTTAAGTTACGTTGTTAAGTTACGTTACGTTGTTACGTTACGTTGAATGCTTGTGTCAGGCTCTATTAAAATCACTTAAATTATGTAGTAAAACACACTTAAAACACTTAAGCCTCTTCCACAGTGTCGAAAACCTGCACTGTTTCTACTGGCCTGCAGGGGGCGACTTCACTTGTTGTAAAAATAGATCTCAGAGAAAATATACCGACTTCTGTCCGGATTTATTACCTCAGTAAATGTTTTCCTTGTGAGTTTACGGTCTGAAAAGAAAGTCTTCTACAATAAAGCATGATTGTTGTTTTAGAGTATAATAGACGTGTTTTAAGGCTTGGCTACCTTATAGATGATAGGGTGCTTCATATGATGCTCACCAATCAACCAGGATTAAGCCGTTCAAATGCACCTTGTCCTCCAGACATGCTCACCTCTGGTTCTAACACACACATTATGTCACACAACAGGAAGAAGGAGAAGAATGCACTGTGGCTAATATTTCTTTGTAATGTTTCTGCAGACACGATGCTGCTCCCAGCGAGCCTCCTGATCGGCCTGCTGTGCCTGAGCCACGAGGGCGGTGTCTGGGGTTTTGCCCGTCTGCAGGACGAGGTGGAGCTGCGGTCTGCTTTCTCAGTGGCACGCACCAACAGCATGGAGGGCGGGCCCAAGATGATCGTGACCTTTGACGCTGTTTACGTCAACATCGGAGGAGATTTCGACCCCAAGGCCGGCATGCTGCGCTGCCGTATCCCCGGGGCTTACTACTTCTCCTTCACGGTGGGGAAGTTCCCTCACAAAGACCTGTCTGTGATGCTGATGAAGAACAGGAACGAGGTGCAGGCCATCGTGTACGAGGAGAACGCAGGAGAGGAGAGGAAGGTATGCTTCAGACCTTCATGATCCCTCTGAAAAAAGAGAACTTTAACATTTCCAGCCTTTACATTTTATCTGTGTAAAAACTCCTGGGTGTCTTCTGTGTCAGACAGAAGTTCCAGACAGAAGAGGTGGAACAACGTTTCCATCCATGCATCAAAGTTTCAGTGTGAATCCAAATCCTAAAGCCGTGTTATTTTTCTGGTTGGCGTCTGTCTTCATCTTGAAGACACGCAGTGTAGTGACTCGCTCACTGCTGCCACACATACTCAAAACATGTGGATTAAAAAGCCCCGTTACAAAAATACAGCACCGCTCTATATATGAGCAACAGCTCAAAAACGAACTAACCTAAACTAAAATACTACATTTTATATTTGCTAGTGTTTTCATCAAACCTCAGCATCATCCTTGGTTTTATGCGACCTTTAACTTGACAGTAATGATGCTTTTTGGCGGGATCACAAGTGGTATCACATTGGATGATCAGATACTAAAATAAAAATGGCTGCTCTGGTTGAATCAGTCTAATGTTACGTCATAGACTGTATAAATCATGGACGCAGTCTCAGTGACGTCACCTGTTGGTTTCTGAAGATGTGTCATGAAGCCCAACAATGTAGTGATGTGTCATGATCAAAGTCTGCAGCTCTGAGAGTCGATGCTTTATAGTGAATCAGAAGAGCCGGCTCGCATCCAGAGAGAGAGCCGGCTCCCAGCTTGTTCCTTTCTCTGCTTAGCTCTCTCAGTGCTCAGCCCCAGCTCTGCTCACAGCAGAACTTTGTTTTGATTGGTCAGCATGGCGGCCATGCGGCCAATCACATGTGAGGATATAGGATACAGGTGATGGAGGAGAGGCTGTGTATCGTGGCTTCATCTGTTCCTTCTGAGAGGGTTAGGGTTAGGGTTCTTCTCACAGACCGGGCAAATACTCACTGAGAGGAGAAACCGGATCAGACCATCCAAGCTGAGGCATCTGATTTTACTCAATGACAACCTGAGGACATTAATAATGTTTGCTCCAGTTTGGTCCTGGTTCTGTTTGCTTGAGTTTGGTTCTGGTTCTGGTTCTGTTTGCTTGAGTTTGGTTCTGGTTCTGTTTGCTTGAGTTTGGTTCTGGTTCTGGTTCTGTTTGCTTGAGTTTGGTTCTGGTTCTGTTTGTTTGAGTTCGGTTCTAGTTCTGTTCGGTTCTGGTTCTGTACGGTTTTGGTTTGGTTCTGGTTTGGTTCTGGTTTGGTTCTGGTTTGGTTCTGGTTCGGTTCTGGTTCAGTTTGGTTCTTGTTCGGTTTGGTTCTGGTTCGGTTCTGGTTTGGTTCGGTTCTGGTTTGGTTCTGGTCCGGTTCTGGTTCAGTTTGGTTCTTGTTCGGTTTGGTTCTGGTTCGGTTCTGGTTTGGTTCGGTTCTGGTTTGGTTCTGGTTTGGTTCTGGTTTGGTTCTGGTCCGGTTCTGGTTCAGTTTGGTTCTTGTTCGGTTTGGTTCTGGTTCGGTTCTGGTTCGGTTCTGGTTTGGTTCTGGTTTGGTTCTGGTTCCGTTCTGGTTCTGTTTGGTTCTGGTTTGGTTCTGGTTTGGTTCTGGTTCGGTTCTGGTTCGGTTCTGGTTTGGTTCTGGTTCGGTTCTGGTTTGGTTCTGGTTTGTTTTGTTTTGGTTCTGGTTCGGTTCTGGTTCGGTCCTGGTTCGGTCCTGGTTCGGTCCTGGTTCGGTTTGGTTCTGGTCCAGTTTGGTTCTGGTTCTGTTTGCTTGAGTTTGGTTCTGGTTCTAACCCTAACCCTAACCCTAACTCTAACCCTAACCCTAATCATAACCCTAACCCTAATCCCAACCCTAACCCTAAACCTAACCCTAATCCTAACCCTAACCCTAATCCTAACCCTAACCCTAACCCTAACCCTAACCCTAATCCTAACCCTAATCCTAACCCTAACCCTAATCATAACCTTAACCCTAATCCCAACCCTAACCCTAATCATAACCCTAACCCTAACTCTAACCCTAACCCTAATCCTAACCCTAACCCTAATCATAACCCTAACCCTAACTCTAACCCTAACCCTAATCATAACCCTAACCCTAATCCCAACCCTAACCCTAAACCTAACCCTAATCCTAACCCTAACCCTAAACCTAACCCTAACCCTAACCCTAACCCTAATCCTAACCCTAACCCTAACCCTAACCCTAATCCTAACCCTAACCCTAATCATAACCTTAACCCTAATCCCAACCCTAACCCTAACCCTAATCCTAACCCTAACCCTAACCCTAATCCTAATCCTAACCCTAACCCTAACCCTAACCCTAATCCTAACCCTAACCCTAACCCTAATCCTAACCCTAACCCTAATCATAACCCTAACCCTAACCCTAACCCTAATCCTAACCCTAACCCTAATCCTAACCCTAACCCTAATCCTAACCCTAACCCTAATCCTAACCCTAACCCTAACCCTAACCCTAATCCTAACCCTAACCCTAACCCTAATCCTAACCCTAACCCTAACCCTAATCATAACCCTAACCCTAACCCTAACCCTAACCCTAACCGTAATCCTAATCCTAACCCTAACCCAAATCCTAACCCTAACCCTAACCCTAATCCTAACCCTAACCCTACAAAACCATTTACAGCATTTCTTCATCACTCAGCATCCTGAGCACCAAATCCTCTCCTCGCCTACAAATCAAAACAGGGAAGGGGTGGGACTTCTGATGTCAACTTCAGAGAGGAAACTAACCCGCCGTGTTTTGGCGGTTGTAATTTTGAGGGCTAGAGCTGCTGCTAATGCCAGAATAAGATTCCTTTCTTTCAAATATTCTTTGATTAAAGCAGATACAGAGAGACTTAACCTGGCAACAGTGGGAAGCGCTTCGAGGTTGAGGTTGTGGGTATGGTCAGCAAAAAAAAGTCATCAGTGGACACAGGCCCTCATTCTGCTGTAACAATCAACATTTTATTCCTGCTTTTGGTTGCAGCCTCTAGTGGCCATGTGATGAACTGCAGGTTTTTTCACAGGGGATTGCTGCTTTTGTAAATTCAAATTCAAAGTGTAACGACTTCTTGAGTATCAAACGATTAGTTCAACATTTCAGGAAACAACAGCAGACACATCGGCTTCTTCAGCCTTTAAAGTGCCAGTCCAGCTATTTCCCCCTTCCTTCATTTCCCTTAAAATGTTAAGCTAAACTAACTCTTTTATCATTTGACTACAGATTCCATCCACCTCTGCCTCAAAGAGAAATCTGTAATCAGATGGATTTCACTCTCTAAGGAAATGTTAACAGAGGTCTTTGTAGTGTCAAACCCTCCGGCTGAGACACAATGCTGCGTCTCTTATCACAGAGTGTGTTTGTGTTGTGGTGAAAGAAAGCAGAGCGGATTACACACCAGATTCCCCTGAATGAAGAGCTGTGTGAGGTAGATGATTGGATTATGTTGGGTGTGAGTCACCTGGTTGTGGATTAGTGTCTGTGCTGATGAAGTCTTCTTCCCTCCTCAGGTGCAGAGTCAGAGCGTGATGCTGCAGCTGGACTTTGGGGACACCGTCTGGCTCCGTCTGCACGGTGACCCCCGCTACGCGCTCTACAGCAACACGGGACACTACACCACCTTCAACGGATACCTCGTCTACCCCGACACCTACGGCTACCAGACGCACCACCACCACCAGCATCCAGACTCCAACTCCCAGCAGCCCCTGCAGGAGAACAACCCCCAGGCAGACTACAACCACGACACAGAGCACTTCAAGTCTGCAGCAAGAGACACGCAGGAGGAGAAGGAACCACAACATGCAGAGGAAGAGGAGGACGATGACGGCGATGAAGAGGAGGACCAGAGATCTGCCTTCTCTGTCGGGCGCACCCAAAGCATTGTGGGAGTGGACCAGGTGGGCTTGCCGCAGCACCAGCCGGTCAGCTTTGACACCGCCTTCGTCAACATCGGCGAGGACTTCAACGTCACAGAGGGCGTGTTCACCTGCCGCATCCCCGGTGCGTACTACTTCTCCTTCAACGTGGGGAAGCTGCCTCAGAAGACGCTCTCGGTCAAGCTGATGAAGAACCGCCTGGAGGTGCAGGCGATGATCTACGACGACAGCCAGGGCGAGAAAGCCCTGCAGAGTCAGAGCCTGATGCTGTCGTTGAAACCGGGGGACACGGTGTGGCTGTACTCGCACCAGAGGGACGGCTTCGGGGCGTACAGCAACCACGCCAAGTACATCACCTTCACCGGCTTCCTGGTTTACCCAGACTTCCCCACGACCGCCACCGCCACTTCCACCTCCACCAACACGCCCGCCAGCAGCCACTCATATGCAGAAAAGAAACCCTAGCTGCAGCTCGCTTAATGCAGACTGAACTGACGGAGGAATTCATGCAAAGTGGAAAAGTCCAGAGTCCATGAGAGGAGTTGTGATGAAAGCACTCATTATGAATGTTGTTTTGTGGTTTTCTTTGAAGCTTCCTCTTCATATGAATTCCTTGGCAGAGTCAGAGACCTTGAACCTCGAGTGCAGAGCTTTAAATGAAAATCTTTTTCATTTTCAAGCTAATGGCTTCCCGGGAAATAACTTCATCGCACTCAAATGTGGCCCTGAAGGACAGTAATGTGAACTCTGGTAGAATATTTCAGCCTGAAATGAAAATTCAGTCATTACCTGCTCACCCCCCGTGTCAGCTAAACTCTTCATTAACTGAGTGTGAAAGCCAAAATGCACAGTTACCGTCAGGTTCTCATGTCAGGGGGAACGATTTCCTCTCTTTACATCACAAAGAAAACATCAGTGCGCCGTGATTACAGAGAAGTTACTGCAGCATGGGTGCAAAGTGAAAACACCTCCTCTCAAAGGAAGGTGGCTCCTTCATAGCTGCAGTGTAATCTTTCAGAGCAAATGTATCCGATCACTGGAGATGCTTCGTTTCACCACTGACAGACTCAGATTGCATGAAATATCCAACATTAGAGAAACAACTGCTGCAGAGACAGACCTTTATATTGTTTAAGAACTCCACTACAAAAGAAAGAAGGAGAAACAAACACCACAAAGAGTTTGCATGCTGTTATTACAGATAATAATATATAATATAATGTCCAGCTCATCACTGCTCTTTTAACGCTGCCCAAAAACTGTCTTTCTGAGTGAAGTCCTTGGCACTCTCCCTGAAACATCCTCCGCTGCCAAAAGAAGCCTCGTGAGGATGACGCACATCAAACTATTTATTCTTTTTGGTGTCGTCGTCGACCTCAGATAGCTCTTTAAACGACACGAGGAAGCTGTAGAGGAGTTTTAACAGCATGTGCACCTCTAGAAATAGAGTTTTCAGTCACTGTCAGGCCCTCTCCTGGCAACATGTAGAGCTGTGTGCACCACACTCTGTCACAGTCACAGTCCCTCATATAGAGCGCCAGTGTGGAAGATGGGAAACTGACTCACATGACACAGTATATGGAATATCTGGCGGCTGATGTTTTCATTCTTTAACACGTCTTATATTCAAAAGCCACACGTCTCTAAACATTTGTGCACTCCTCAAAGCCTCCACACATTTAGAGGAACAGTTGTTTTATCCTCCAGGAAACTCCAGCTTGGACAGCTAGTCTCTCAGTGCAGCAAAGACCCCGCCTGAGGGTTTTCCTCCTGGGTTTACACCGGGTATGTCAGTGTGATTTATATCTGAACATGATCTAAAGAAGGAAATAATGCACGCTGATCCAGTCCAGATTTATTTGTGTAGCACCTTTCAGGCAGACAAACATGCAGCCCAAAGTGCTTCACATACTCTACCAGTCAAAAGTTTGGAAACACCTTCTCATTCAAGGGTTTGTATTTATTTTAATTATTGTAAACACTGTATATTAATACTGAAGACATCAAAACTATGAAAGAACATATATGGAATTATTTAATTTTTAAAAAGTGTTTAACAAAGCAGAATATGTTTCATATTTTAGATTCTGTAAAGTGGAATCTAAAATTCTCCTTCATGACAGCTTTGCACACTCTTGGTATTCTCTCAGTCCACTTCATGAAGTGGTCTCCTGGACTGGTTTCTAATGAACATGAGCCTTGTCAAGAGTTCATTTGTAGAATGACTTGCCTTCTTAATGTGTTTGAGACCATCAGTTGTGTTGTTCAGAGGTAGGGTTAGCACACATTGGATAGTCCTGTTTGACTACTGTTGTAATCCAGATTATGGTAAAACCAGATTATGTCATAGTTTTGATGTCTTCAGTATTAATCTACAATGTTGGAAATAATTAGAATAAATAAAAATGAATGAGAAGGTGTGTCCAAACTTTTGACTGGTAGTGTAGAACAAACAGACAGAAGAGTTACAGATTTTAATAAAATGCTTTAAAAAGAAAATTAAAAGGGGGCGCTGTTGGCCTAGCGGTTTTAGGCGTGCGCCCTGTGTATAGAGGCTTACGTCCTTGTCGTGTCACAGTAGTCGCAGGTTCAACTCCAGGCTCTACCATTTGCTGCAGGTCTTCCCCCTCTCTATACTCCCCACATTTCCTGTCTCTCTCCAGCTTTCCTATCAAAATAAAATAATAATAATAATATAATATAATATAATATTATTATTATTTTCTTCATTATTATTATTATTATTATTATTATTATTATAGAACAGTTAAAACAAGTTTAAAAAAAGAATGGAGTAAACTAATATGAGTGAAAATTTTCAAAAAATAATTGATATAATACCTGCCAAAAATAAGTAAATAAACAAACAAATAAAATACAAATTGAATAAAATAAAAATAAAATATATAGTTAAAAATAATAATAAAATGTAGAGCATTTACTCCAAATTAAAAGCTTTATTTTAGTTTTAAAAATACAAATGTAAAATGTGACATTATCCTGATCTGATGGATCTTATTGAGGTGCAAATATATTAAATGTAGCATACTAGAGCTTTGTTATTAGTCTGCTCTGACCTCTGAGCTCTGAGCTCTGACCTCTGACCTCTACCTCTGAGATCAGATCTCACTTCAGATAATAAGGCTGTATTAAATATTACAGGAGTAAAAGCAGAAGCTCTGCCGATCTTAAATCCAATAACTCTCCACATAGAGCTCAGATTTAATAACAAGCTGGGTGAAAACTTCTTAGAGTCACAGTCTGAGTCTGTCAGCGGCAAAACAAGAACTGAGTCCACAAACTTTAATTGGCCCATTTGCATTCAAGGATTACATTTCTGCTGTTACAGCAACTTTTTTTAAGGAGTAACTCCAACACTCATTGTGCTTATTAGTCATTTAAACTCCAGAGGATATTTTAAAAAGAGGGCAGAGTTTAAGCTGACACTCAGGTGAGGGAGTCATGGCTCAGTCTTCATGTCAGAGTGAAGTGTCTCTGTGTGTTCGTCCTCCTCGTCTCAGACTCGGTGTTTCTGCTCGTGTGTAAAAAGGTCCTTTCTTTGTGTCTTCTGAGGCATGTGAAAACAATATGCACTGTGTGTTTTGTGTCTCCTCTTTACTCTGAAGTGTTCCTCGGTCACAGCGGGAGCAGAGGACGACAGGACGGACTGACACAGTTCTGTTAAAAAGTGCAGACTGCTTAACCCCCCACTACCCTGCACAGACTGTTGACCACATGCCGCCTCTGGGCCTGCCGAGATCTGGACCCTAATTTGATTTCTAATTTAAGCAGCGTTTAACTCATTTTCTTCAGATGGCGACCGCTGTGGGGAAAATTGAACTGCTTCTCTCCGGCCCGCTGTAACGTGCATGTCTGTTTAATTTCACGCCGCCGGGAGGAAGATGATGCTGTTCAAATTGTGATGAACCTCGACTTTATGAAATCCCCTTCCTCTGTTGGAGAGGCGCCGTGTGAAGTGATACTTCACTGTGATTTAACATTGACATTTTGTATTAGAGTGAAGTGGTGTGAGTTCCTGAGTAGTGAAATTCTGATATGAACCGTTGTTTTAACGAATCAATGAGCTGCACAGAGATCAATTTATGTCTTTGAAACTGAAGCATTGAAAGATTAACTCAGAGAGAAAGAGAGCTCCACATTTCAGCAGCACTAACAAACTTTAAAGCGTCTTTCAGCTCTTTGTTTTGGTTTCACAGCTGATAGATGCAGAAGTACAAAACAAATGCATCACCTGGATTGCACTTAAAATTAGTGCTGCAAAAAACCACAGATGCATCAACATCAAACCAGTTGGTGGAGACCAAAAACAGAGCTTAAAGCACAGTGAGCATTGAACTTACTCTCACAGGAAGCACAAATGCGCAAAACAAAAACAATATATGAGAAGTAAGCATCGCTCAGAGCACAAGTTTCCAACTCTGGGGTCAAGTAGGAGATATATTTGAATGGTAGCGAAATGGTTGATTATGTAAACATAATTCATTCTTTAAAGGATTTTTTTCGGGGGACTTTATTTTCTCTGTAGACGTTCTCTGAGAGGAGAGAAATCTCTGAAGTCATGGCGACTTCTGAAGAGGTGTCTCAAGCTGTAAGCGTCCCCAAAAGGACTCCTGGAGTTCACACAGGGAGCAACATGGTCTTTATTAGTGTGTTTAAAAGCTCTTATTGAAATTAAATACCACAAAAAAGCAAATAGAAAGTGATGGTGTACTCTTGTATTCAAACTTTTCCTCTTACGCTGAGGAGCTGGGGTGAAGTGGGTTGCAGCTTGGGAGCCGGAGACTCGCGGGTCCTTGAGGAAGTTAAAGAAATTCAGACACATGAAAGTTTCAGAGTTATTTAAGTGGCTGGGTGTCTGCCCAGTAATCAAGTGTATAAGGAAAAGCTATGTTTTCATAATTTTGTTAACATTCACCATGACCCAAATACAGATGAGTATGGAAAACAGATCCCGGTCTGCAGCCTGGTGTGTGTCAGTTTGAGGAACCTTGACACAAGAACAATTAAAGCTCCAGTAAGGAATTTTTGACAGGTTATGAAACAAACTCAAGTAATTAAGAATTCCTCTTTATAGCCTGCCATTAACTTTGATTATAGTTAATTATTAGGGCCTGAGCACCTACAAGGTCCTCTTGTTACCCTGAGGAATTATCCTTATTCTTCATCTGCCCCCTAGATCGCATTTTTGGAGCCTTTAACATGCATGAAAGCGCGCAAATTTATGGCCTAGTGAAAATTTTTAAAATTGATGGGTCTCCCAAAAAATGTGCTCACTAGCACCCCCTAAAATTTTTCAAAAAAACCCTCCCCATAGAGGTTATTTTGAGCTACATGCATGAGAATGAATACACATATTCAAAGGCTCTCACACCCATATCCGAAACTCAACAGGAAGAGCGCCACCTAGCTTTTAAAATTCAAAATGGCACCCAAATAAGGGTGCATACTTTGGAGATCTCCTCCTAGGGTTTTTCTCAAATTCAGTCCCAACAAGGCACATTCTATAGTAGACACATTGACGATCCAAAATCTTTCGAGGCATACCGTTCAGACTAAAATTGTGGGCTTGGCAGACTTTCAGGCAGTGCATGAAACGCACATGTCTCGCCATGAACAGGAAGTGGATTTGTGGAGGCTTTGAAAGCCCTGAAATCTCACCAAATCATCCGGCAGGTGGGTCATATGAGGCGGTGGCTGCAGGTGTGCGAGGCTTTAATTACTATTATTATGTTAATTCTGTTCAAAATTAAGAGAAGCGTCACCCACTGCTGCGTAGGGGAGACGCAGAAGTATAAATCAGCCTTAAAGGGTCCCCCTGCTCCAAGTCCAGGAAGAGATTTAATCCAAACATCCATAGAGATCCAGGGATTCCTTTCAGTTTAGGTTTCTGCGATGCATCTTACATGAAAGAGCAGAGTTTAGATACATCTTGTTATTTTAGATAACACTACTCAAGAGATAAGAGTTACCACTTTGTCCACAAGGGGGCGCCAAAATCAACACAAACCAAAATAATCCCTACTGGAGCTTTAAGACCCAGCAAATCACAATCACACAGTTAGATTCATCTTTACTTCATCTACGATCCATCAACACTTCCAAACAAACTGAGCTCCTCTGAGATGAGCGTGAACATGTGACCACGCCGCAGTCAGAGAGAAGGAAAGCTGAATTTCCGTCCTTCACCTCGCCGTGCTCTCCTGGTCAGCGGGGGGGAAATGGTCTCACACCTTCCCTGAAATCTAATAACAGCCCGTTATTCTCAGGAGTCACACTCTCAGCACGACTCCCCTCTCTCCTTCGCCACGCTACTAATCGACAATTTCCTGTCCTCTACGGCTGCAGCGACTTCTAAGAAAGTGCCAACACTCTGCACAATGAGATCATTTTCTTTTTCACAGTCTGGAATTAAACTGCGAGTGTGCCTCATTTTGAGTTAATAATGTACTCTGTCACAGTCGAACCCTCCGTGGTTTCTCCATTTCAGCCTCAGCGGTTTCACCTTCAGAGAGACGGGAGTGACGATGATCCGTCTGTGATGGTGAAACACTGAAGTCCTCCTCGGTGGTGTCAGAGGCTCTTTTTAATGCATGCGTGTAACTGAAAATACAGTGAGTAAAAAAAGAAGACGCCTGAGCTTCAGAGGCTCGGTCTCCACGTTAACTGTGATTCAGTGATTCTCTGTGCACTAACTGACTTTATGTTGGATGTTTCTGGTCTGTGCTTCTTACTTTTTGATTGAACTGACGGAGGATCTCTCTGTGTTTGTGACTCCAGCAGACGTGGGTCACCTTGACGGTTGTTTGGCTTTGCAAACGGCCCGACTCGATCAGCGACGTGTCCCAAAAACAAACCAGTGAAGAACAAATAACTAAAAGAAACCCTCTTGACCCGTGTCGTGTTTTCAGTAGTCTGGCTCTTGTTGACTCTTTGAAATGTTTTGAGTATTTCTTACGTGTAAAATGAATGCTTCGATGAAATGTTTGACAAAATAAAAACAGAGAAATGTAAAGATGGAGTTGTTGTTGCATTTTTAAAGTGAGATTCAGCATGCAGAGAAATGTACAGCTGCATGTTCCTGATGTCATATTCTGTGCAGCAGCGCCCCCTGCTGGGCGACTGCAGTATGTTAGATCTGTGCACCACAAGAGTAACAACATATCAGAGAGAGAGAGAGAGAGAGAGAGAGAGAGAGACAGAGAGAGAGAGAGAGAGAGAGAGAGAGAGAGAGAGAGAGACAGAGACAGAGAGAGAGAGAGAGAGAGAGAGAGAGAGAGAGAGGAGAGGGAGAGAGAGAGAGAGACAGAGAGAAATAGAGACAGAGAAAAATAGAGAGAGAAATAGAGAGAGACCGAGAAATAGAGAGAGAGAGAGAGAGAGAGAGAGAGAGAGAGGAGACAGACCGGACAGACATGACAGAGAGATGAGAAATAGAGAGAAATAGAGAGAGAGAGCAGAGAGAGAGAGAAAATAGAGAGAGAGAGAGATAGAGAGAGAAATAGAGAGAGAAATAGAGACAGAGAAATAGAGAGAGAGAGAGAGAGAGAGAGAAATAGAGAGAGAGAGAGAGAAATAGAGAGAGAGAGAGAGAAATAGAGAGAGAGAGAAAGAGAGAGAGAAATAGAGAGAGAGAGAGAAATAGAGAGAAATAGAGAGAGAGAGAGAGAGAGAGAAATAGAGAGAGAGAGAGAAATAGAGAGAGAGAGAGAGAAATAGAGAGAGAGAGAGAAATAGAGAGAGAGAGAGAGAAAGAGAGAGAGAGAAATAGAGAGAGAGAGAAATAGAGAGAGAGAGAGAAATAGAGAGAGAGAGAGAGAGAGAAATAGAGAGAGAGAGAGAGAAATAGAGAGAAATAGAGAGAGAGAGAAATAGAGAGAGAGAGAAATAGCTTTAATTCTTTCTCTTCTTTCCTTTTTGATAAAGCTTATAGTTAGAGCTGGATCAGGCTTGGACCAGGTCTTAGTTATGCTGCTATAGGCTTAGACTGACACACTGGGATCCTGTCTTTCCCTCTCTCTCCTCTCTGCCTGTCTCTCACTTTAACTCTTCCTGTCCCATTAAAGTTACTAACCATAGACCTTTCTGGAGTCCCTGAGCTCCCTTGTCTCGTAGGTTCCTCTGGATCTCTGCTGCTGTGGACGTGCCAGACTCCAGCTGCTACAACTACTACTATCCGTCTCCCCACTATCATCTCTCTCTCTCTCTTCATCTCCCTCTATCCCTCTCTCCAACACGGTCTCAGCAGATGTGTGTCTAACATGAGTCTGGTCCTGCTGGAGGTTTCTGCCTGTTAAAGGAAGTTTGTCCTTGCCACTGTAACTTGAAGGCTTTTCAACAGACGTAGGTTGTGAAAATCAGCATCATGTTCTTGTATCTTTTATTCACTACAGAAACCTAAGAGCATTAAACTCCTGATTTACTTAAACTGGCTGATTAACACACATGCAAACAAGTAAATAAAGAGTGTACCAGCTTTCTTGGTCTCATTGGGAATGTTTCAGTCTTGAATAAAACACCTCTCCACAGAAAATCTCTTTTAAGGTTGTTTTTATTTACATAAATATTTCAAGTGGGTTTGTTCAGGTGGGTTTGGGGATCCCAAAATGACTCAGACAGATCTGGTGATGAAACACGGGGGCATTATTTCTTCTCAGGGGCCTCTCCAGCCTCCAGTTTAGCCGGGGCCTCTTTGGACTCCCTGTGTGCGGGGAAAACCTCCCAGGGTGTGTTCAGGTCAAACTTCCTGAACTCCTGCGACAGCTCGACGGGCTCGGCCACCACACGCTTCATCTCGTCATCGTAACGCACCTGAGGAGGGAACGCGCTCTGTTAGCTCATCTTTAAATCTTAAGTCTGAGTGTATCTGAGGTTCCGATTATTAAAACATCTCAAAGGCTGAAGAAATGGAAATGTGCCAATTAAAGAACATCACTGAGTCATTCTCGTGATGATGTCCGGACCACATGATGCATTTTTAAAAAGCAGATTCATTATTCAGCCTTTGAGGAAATCGAAGCCGCCTCTGAAATGATTCTTTCTTGGCTCAAACTTAAAAAGGATTTCTCAAAGCTTGAGGGATCCCTGAACTCATTATCACGAGCTCGATAAATAAAGGAGTGAAAAACAAACAGAGGTTCACATCCTTAACGTCAGGGCACAGCTTCCCTCCCACCGGTCTCACTGACATCCTGCCAACATGTTTATTTTTAGAACGACACGAATGAATAACACGCTGATGATGACGCTGAAGGAGGCCGGACGAGCTCACCTCCACGTATCCAGAGAGGGGGAAGTCCTTCCTGAAGGGGTGACCCTCGAAACCGTAGTCTGTGAGGATGCGCCTCAGGTCCGGGTGGTTGGCGAAGAACACACCGAACATGTCCCATACCTGCAGAAACACACACGTTAGCACACATAGATCCTCTATTTGTATCTGTGAGAAGAGAGTTCTGGGATTTTAGATCTGGATTTCATCAGCTGGCATGAGTTTGAATGCTTACAGTAAAGGATGCTGCATTCTAGAGTGGCCCAGAACATAAGCACTGACCCTCTCTGTTTGGTGTAATACAACTCTTCATCCTGCTTTTATTCTTTTGCTGATATCTACCAACCCCTGAACTCCTCTCTCAGCTGAACACAGAAAGATGACACCTTTCTCATGCTCGTGCTGATTCAAAGTGGAGACGAGTGCTTCCAAAATGTACGGGGTGAAGTCAGGAGCAACTTGTTGATAAAACTATGTTATCAGAATCAATGACAGAAGAGAGCAGTGCTGTATTTAAGGGACCAGCCCACATATTGTCTGGAGTCAGTGGCTGAGAGGAGGTTGATGGACAAACTGAGAGCCATCCTGGACAACCCCTCTCACCCTCTCCATGATGAGCTGTGGCTGATGGGGAGCTCGTTCAGTCAGCGCATCATTCCACCACGGTGCAAGACTGAACGCTTCAGGCGCTCCTTTGTGCCCACCACCATCAGACTGTTGAACAGTAATGGAGGCCACAGACTGCACCATGCTGACCACTGACCACTTTTTTATCTTATTTTGTACTTATTGAAACTTCTTTCTTGATTGTACTTATGTCTGGGTTGCTGTAACAACTGAATTTCCCCCCTGGGGGATCAATAAAGTAATATCTTATCTTATCTTATCTTATCTTATCTTATTGTTAACGCTGAATACAGAGAGTAGTCCCGGTTGAGCTGCACAGTGCTTTTGGAAACCAAAAAACACCAGATCTCAGCACCCGTCTCTACCTCGTCATGTTTTTGTTTTGCCAGGGAGAGGCTCTGAATGTCATAACCGGTATATGTAAAGTTTGTGGACACTTAAAATGATGCTTTTAGTCATGCAGAGACTCACTGCCCTGAAGGTTCTTCACAGCCTGTTTCATAGCTGTAGGTTGAAGTTATCTAGTGGGGCAGTTTGAAAGCTTTTTTGTATGTTAAAGTCATTTAAGCCCAAAATATCTTAAAGGGGCCCATGTCTGCCCAAAAGGTAAAGCAGAGAATAAAAATGGTAGAAGTCAGCAGTCTAAACGTCCCACAACTTCAAATCTGTCCGTTCCTGGTCTGTACGCTGCTCTGCCCAGATTTAAAGCAGTCCTCTACGTGAGGTCCTGCACATTCAGAAGTGTATTTGTGCCCCTGTTTCATCTTTTTGAGTCACAGCTAAGTAAACAGTGTCACAAATCTTGGTCCTGGTCCTGCATGCTTGGACTCACCTCCCTCTCGTACCAGTTGGCAGCCTTGTGGACCGACACCGCAGAGTCCACGGGTGTTAACTCGTCCGTGTACGTCTTTATGCGGATTCGAGTGTTGTAGCGTAGAGACATCAGACTGTAAACGATCTGTGAAGCAGCAGACATAATTAATCACAACGAAGGCATTCAGACAGCTTTATGAGACCATATGAATCTCCGATTATCTTTGTTTAAATGTGACCATAAAACAGGACTTTAAAGCTCCTGTGAGGAACTTTCTGTTTGTGTTGACTTTGGCGCCCCCCTGTGGACTAAGTGATCTTGCTTATTTTGTCCCGTACATCTGTAAATGATGTTATCTCCTCCTGCTTTCAACTAACAGTCAACTATTTCACTCATTAAGAATATTTACTGCAGAAAAAGGGTTTTTCTTGACATGCTGTCAATCACCTCATCTGACACCTACCCTCTCACAGCGATTCAGGCTTTAAAATAACAAAACAGAAATGATCAATGCCTTTTCAAACAATCTTGTTTGCTTTTCTTGGTCATAAAGAGGCATCACTGTTCATTTCAGTCCATTTCATTACCACTCAAAAACTCCTCACAGGAGCTTTAAGGGGAGAGTGTGAGCATCAACCAGTCCTAGAAGAACTGGTAGTTCAGTGTGAAATTAAAGCTCATGATTGTTACAGAGTAGCTTCAGGCATTCATTAAAATCACAGTCATCATGTTTTATTTACTCCAGAGAGAGAAACAGTCAGATATATCTCAGTACTTCCGTCTTACGGCTGGATTCTCTTCACAGTTCGATCATTTTGTGTCTTAAAAAGTCATGACAGTTACCTCAAAGCGGTTCTGCCGTGACGGGATGTCGACAGCTGTCAGGTCGATCATGTTCCTGAACTGAGCGTTGGTGTGGTCCCTCATGAAGGTCAGTACAGGGATGACTCCATCAGGGTGGATCATCACCTCCAGCTCGTTATAACAGGTCACCTACGCACAAACCAACACACCTTTAAAGACATCTGCAGGTCTGTCATCGTCACCAATGAGATTACTTCACTTGTGTCAGCCTGATTCTGCAGACAACTAGCTTTTAAATAACTGAGGCATCTTAGCTGACTTAAACATTCATTATGCTCACAAACATTAAATCATGCTCACTAAAACTTTCTCCGTCATTTAAGAGGAAGATTACCGACCTGGACCTGCTGGACGTATTTGGGCATCATCTCTGACACGTACTCCCCGAACACTGTCAGCTGGTTGTGAGTGACGGCATCCTTGGGCCTGACGGTGGCTGCAGAGGACGGAGGAGAGACGAGGTCCATGAGAAGTCAGTAACACGGTGATCACTAGTTTCTAAAGCGTTGTGCTCCACGTTAACAGAACACTGAGATTCAGTCTGACACGGCTGTACCTGACATTTTGAGACTGATGGGGCAATGAGAAAATAATGATTCCTCCAGTCAGCCTTTATATCAACAGTTTCTTAACTTACATTTATTAAAGTCAGTGAGGATCAAATTTGTACCTCTGATTTAAGGTTACAGTCACAGAGCCACATATTCATGATCAATGGCTGTTAAAGCACAAAGTATTCAGCAGACTGCTCTGACTATATGGATCTAAAATTACATCTTAGCTGCAGGACAAAGACTTTTTACTGAGCGTGTGATGTCATTTCTAATAATTACCTAATTGAATATTTGTGAATAGTTATCAGTGACTATCCAATAGTATTTTTGCCTGAGACTCCCATAAATACTAACTATAGCTGTAAGACCTGACCGTGGTGAAAGTTAAGGCCAGGTAGGAGGACATGAAAAGGGTTCCTTTGCACCTGTTTACATTACATGTCATATCTAAAGGCTCCCTCAGATGTATTTGTATGCTTATAAGCTTTCTCTCTGTTACCATCCCCTTCATCACACAGGACCAAGCGGCAACCTCCGGTCTAAAAATATGAATCAATGCGGAAGTGTTAAAAGCTGCAGTTCATCGAGGATCCGCTTGAGGCTGGCTCCGAAAGTACCGGACGTCACATACACACGAATGGGAAAAAGACGATCTTTGCAGCATTAATAAACATGTTTACAGCCTGGTACAAAAGATGAGTGTAGTCTGGACAGCTCATTTCTCGATGTCCTATCACTGTGAGGGGGGGTGAATTTTTTCTAATTCAGCAATTTCGAAGATATTGAGATTACTAGTCTTCCAATGAGAGGCACAGCTGCCTGCAGGAACACTGCAGCTATTGGCTAGGAGGCTCAAAGCCCGCCTCTTTACGTCACACTGGCTCGACAGAAGCAATATGGCTGCCGCAGCCGATTGGCTTCAAAATGGCGTTCAGAAACAGATGGGTGACGTCACGGATACTACGTCCATATTTATACAATATATGCACAGGACCCATCACTGAGACCTGATTCTGTCACTTTTAGATGTGCGTTACCTGACTTGAAACACGGTTAAAGCTGCTGTTGGTAGGAATGGTGTAAAATATGTTACTTTTTTTCTGCTGGGTTTGGAGAAAAGGTCATAATGCCGATCTGTACTCATCGGTAAGTGGAGTAATTTGAGACTGCTGCAAAATCCCTGCGTTTTCCAATGCCTTTGTTTTAAGCAATGTTAATATTCCCCTTGTTCCCGTTATGACGGACCAATCATAGCTAATCTCCAATCCTCTGTCCTGATTGGTTAAGGGGTGTCCCCTATACATCCTCTGATTGGTTATGAGTCCGGCACTATCATGGCTGCACACGCCGATCTGTGTTGGGGGGCCAAGAGGAAATCTGGTTGGGAGGGATAGTGTTGACATTCGAAGTCCCTCTCTCTCAACAGATGTTTACTCTGTGACTACCAACAGCAGCTTTAAGTCTCAGCTTTGGAGGCACAATTCAGCAGCCAAATATGTTATATAAGTTCTAATCCTGCCTGGGTGGAAATATCTGGAACAAGCTTGGTTTGGAGAGAGATCATTGAGCTAACTTATAAAAGCCATGTCTGCAGCATCAGTTGGAGTGTACTCACGGGCTGTCTCAGTGGTGGTGCTCTGCAGCCTGGCCTGCTGCTGGAGGAGACATGAAGTCTTTGCAACTGTAAAAAACAGAGGAGTGTAAACACACCACAGACACCTGAGCTGCACGTTAACTAACATTATATACACAAAACACAGAGTCAGTCAAAGGAAAGTAAGTCTGGTATCCTCTCTGAGAACATAGCTGTGTCTTAATGTTGTCTTACTAAAGTCCATTAATGAGCAGAACGTGTTCATGAAGCCTGTTATTCAAACCACTGGAGGCTAACGTTAGCATTAGCTAGCTCGAAGGTCAAACAGGAAACATTTGATGATTATAAATGAGACAGCGTCGATTTAAAAGAGGAGTGGATGTAAACAGAACCAGAAAGCACCCTGTGATAAACAGATACATGTAATTAATGTGAGATTAGAGTCTTCTTACTGTTATAACTCCTTCCAAGTCCTCCGCGGACAAACCGCATAAACGAGGCCGCCATGTTGGATCTGCTGTCTGCAGAGAAACAGACTGTTGGTCCTCTATCGCCCCCTGCTGGTCGGAGGAGGAATCTGTTATAAGGATGTAAATACAAAACGTGCTTCTAAATTGAAGCTCATAGTTCAATGTATTAAAGTAGGAATGGAAATTAGACATTCAAGACTTCTTTTTTAGAAACTGAAGCTTTTAAATCAGAAGATTTTTCATAATATAATTTCAGAGTCGGCCCTGACTGTCTTGGTGACCTAGGCAAGATTTCAAATGATGCCCCTTGTATTGTAACAAACTCCACCAACTAACACATCACATATACACAAAACTGACAGCCTACTGCTGTGGACGTGCCAGACTCCAGCTGCTACAACTCCTACTATCCATCTCCCCACTATCATCTCTCTCTCTCTTCATCTCCCTCTCTCCCTCTCTCCAACAGGATCTCAGCAGAGGTGTGTCTAACATAAGTCTGGTCCTGCTGGGAGGTAGAACCTTCAGATATCAGGCCCCTTTCCTTTGGAATCATCCACCAGTCAAGGTCCGGGAGGCAGACACCCTCTCTACTTTTAAGAGTAGGCTTCAAACTTTCCTTTTTGATAAAGCTTATAGTTAGAGCTGGATCAGGCTTGGACCAGGTCTTAGTTATGCTGCTATAGGCTTAGACTGCCACACTGGGATCCTGTCTTTCCCTCTCTCTCCTCTCTCTGCCTGTCTCTCACTTTAACTCTTCCTGTCCCATTAAAGTTAATAACCATAGACCTTTCTGGAGTCCCTGAGCTCCCTTGTCTCGTAGGTTCCTCTGGATCTCTGCTGTAGATTCCTTTTTGGGGTCTGTTATTCATCCTTTCTTTCTTTCTTTCTTTCTTTCTTTCATTTCTGCTTTCATGCTTTCTTTACTTCTTTCTCTTTTTTCCTTTTTTATTTCTTCTTTCTTTCTTTCTTTCATTCCATACTTCTTTCTTTCTTCATCCTTTATGTCTCCTTTTCTTATCCCATCCATTCCTTTCTTCATTCCTTCACCATTTATTCTCCTCTTTGTCTTTCCTCTGGTCTCCCTCTCTTTTCTTAGACCTTTCTGGAGTCCCTGAGCTCCCTTGTCTCGTAGGTTCCTCTGGATCTCTGCCGTATATTCTTTTTTGGGGTCTGTTATTCATCCTTTCTTTTCTTCTTTCTTTCTTTCTTTCTTTCTCTTCTTCATCTCCCTCTATCCCTCTCTCCAACTCGATCTCAGCAGATGTGTGTCTAACATGAGTCTGGTCCTGCTGGAGGCAAGTTTGTCCTTGCCACTGTAACTTGCTAAATGCTGCAAAGTGCTCTGCTCATGGTGGATTAAGATGAGATCAGACTGAGTCCTATCTGTAAGATGGGACTGGATCTGATCCAGTCTTGATGTTGGGTCTTTGTTAGTAATAGAACATAGAGTACGGTCTAGACCTGCTCTGTTTGGAAAGGGTCTGAGGAGAACGTATGTTGGGATTTGGTGCTGTATGAATAAAGATTGATTGAAACGAAGTTAATGGTCAAAGTGGCTTTCAGGTTCTGGTCTTTCACTTGATTGCACTTCCTAAAGCGTGGACTTGGCTCCTTTTAATCTCTGGCTGAAATGGATTTGAACAAGCAGAGCTTTGCCGTCAGATTATCGTCTTAATCAATCCTGTAAGATCAGAACAGCTGCATGTACATGGATCAACATATAGCTGCACATATTGAAAAGAAAAGACCACCAGACTGTATTTATCTCACAAGTTTTATTTAAAATCAAAGTCTTCTGTTAAATAAAACATGTACACACAGCAACCATTCATACTAAACTATGAAATGAAACATCTCCTTCTCTGTGTGCCTCAGCACTCAGACTTCACCCCACACCCTGCAACCATTAAATAGAGTGTTTTGATGGTTTTCATCATGAACCGTGTTGCAAAGGGTTTTTGCAAAGCTGGAACAGAGCGACCTGTGGAGTAATCAAACTCTTCTAAGGTTCAGAGGTTTTAAAAAGTTTCCAAGTGTTTACATTCCTTCCACATAATTCTGAGCTTTAAGAACTCAAAGAACGAGAAGGAAATCTGCTGGTCAGGCACATAAAGGACAGAAGCTGCGATTTTGTTTGATGAGATTTAAACAAATCTCTAAAAAGATTCCCTGGAGAAACTGACTTTTCTTTGGAAGCAGATATGACTTTAATCAAATCATGGAAGTCAGTCTTTACCCAGTAAATAAACTTGAACTTGTTTTCATTAAGAATGGAGAAAAGCATCTGCTGGCATTCTCTTCAGTGAGTAAACACAAAGATATGGAGGATTTGTTCCGTCCAGTCATCCGTCTAATGAGGAAATGATGATCTGAGGTTGGACCCTCAGCTTCGCTCTCTCAGCTGGACTGTTCGCACACCTGCTCGTAGTATTTCCTCAGCATCTCCAGCTGAGCAGAGCGCACCAGGATGTGCGGTCGAACAGATGCCAGCTTCTGACAGGCCTCCTCGGGAGTCCAGCAGTGTAACTGTGAGAGGAACCAGTTTCATTAATTTAACAGGTTAGAAATTAAAATGAGCCCTCTTTATCTAAAGTACGTGTAAAAGAGTGCAACAGGAAGACGATAAACTGACCTTGATGAGGTACGCAGCAGCCAGTGTGGCGCTGCGGGAGCGTCCTGCCTTGCAGTGAACGTACACGCTGTTCCCCTGCTCACGGTGCTGCAGCGCAAACTCCACGCCTCGGTGCAAGTTCTCCAGAGAGGGAACGCCGGTGAGATCCACCGTACTCAACCTCAGCTGCTCCACCCCTGCAACCTGCCACTCCTGCAGCAGAACACATCAAAACAACGTCAGCCTGTCTGTGCTAAAGGGTTACAGTCTCTATCTAAGCAGCTCTAAGCATAGCGTTATGTTTGCATTTACAACTCTGTGGTGTTTCAGTGTCACGTCCAGTCAAAACAATCCATAGCTGCACCTCACAATGATTTTATAACAGGATCATCTCACATTATGTTGTAAAGTAATGCAACAGAAAAAGTGAAACATGTCCCAGAACACAAGACTACATCTTCAGATTGCTTTTTAAGTCCATAAAACAAAGACATCCAGTTTTCTGTGATATATGATAAAGATATAGAGTTTTAAAAAAGCTAATTATAGCATTTCTGCAAAGACTGATAACATTCCAGTTATCTTGAAGCTTCTGTTGGGTCACATTTTATTTCCTGTTAGATACTCATGTGAGTTCCTGATCTTGACTGGAGGGAAAAGTGAAGTAATCTCACCTCGGCTGTGTTGCAGAAATATTTGGTCTCGTACATCTCGTTCATGGTGATGACTCCTCGCACGTTTTCTGCTTCCACCAGCTTCAACACAAGAACAGGAAGGAGGACAGAGTCAGAGTCAGAGGTTCTTTCAAATCAATGCAATCACAATGTTTATATGACGTGTGTTGGAGCCATGAATTATCTGTAGTATCTGTTTCCTGAGGGTTAGGTTATTGTTTGTATATTTGTGTTGTTTGTTTATGATGTGGTTTATTGTGTGGTCACATTGATTAGGTAAATATCAGGTCTTATGGTCTTTTAAGACACCTGTTATCTTTAGTTTGGAGTAGGAGAGAGAGGGTGATCACTATTTTTCTTTGATGACTTTAATCATGAGTTTTGTTCACGTTTTCATGAGTTAAACATATTTTTCCCATTTCAGTGAAGTTGCTATAACATTTAAGTTGCATTCATGTGAGTTAGAGAGGAGGATCCACATGAAATTAATGCCTTTATGGCGATTATGGAATAATTTAAGTGACAGAAACAACTTTCTGTGATCACTAGAGACTTATGAAATTACTTAACTGTGTATAAAATCAACAGGCTTTATTTTTCCTCAAAGACTCTTTCTTCTGATTGGCTCATTCTGAAAGACCCTCAAGTTTACACTGAGCTGGGTAGATCAGCATTTTCCACTGATGCCCCTAAATCATGGAATACCCTACAACAGACTTTAAAGTTGATATCCATTCCCACTCTCTTGCAGAGTTTAAGACTTTGATCTCAGACCACTGTGTCTCAAATTATATCTGTTTTGATTCATCTATTGTTTTGTGAGTGATTGTGTGTTTGTTTGTTATTTCTGATGTGCCTGTGATCTCCACGACATTGGAAATGAGGGAAACCTAAATGTGTTTTTGAGAATAAATAAAGGTTTTGAATTGAATTGAATTAGGATGAATGTAACAGTTGCAATTCGTGAGACCTTGTGCATGAAACCTTCAGAATTTAAGATGCTAAACCTAGCTTGGACTTTTGATTCAAGAGATGCATCTATTCTAATAGCTGTTGCTTGTTAATCTACTTTTGACTTATTAAATATATCAAAAACATCTTATTATTATGTTATCACTGCAACCGAATCCTGATCATGCATGCATTATTTCCTCATGTTATTGTTTTCACAGTTCAACATGGTGTTGATGTTAGAGCTGCACCCAATTTCATCATTCCTGCTTATAGCATGTGCAATAAATCCATCACTAAAGTCTGAGTTTGTTGTAATTTAATACAACAATAACCTTGAATAATCACTTCCTGTCTTTACTTCTTCTATGGCCAAACTTTTGCACTATTTAGATGCAGTCATGTAAAGTTAAAGGAAGCTATCAGATACCTTAACATTCATTGGTGCAAATTTAGTGCTGAAAATAACCCTGAACAGCAAATGCATCTTTAACTGTGAGTTAAATCTAATATGCACAGACTGGTTTAACATCCCATATTTGTCTGATGTCGTGCAGGTTTCATACTTGGTCAATAAAGCTGATTCTAATGATGTTGTCATTGCAGCCAGTTTCATAATTCTGGCTTAATAACCCAATTATTAAGACTTAGCATTAATAATTCCCTCTCACGCCTTATTTTGTTTCCCCATAATTAAAACTGTACATTTAAATAAATGACCTTTAAAGAGTCAGACTGCAACAGGACAGAAACTATCACCATGCACATGAAACAGCAGGTATTAAGTTCTAATGTCCAGGTAACTTCACCTGTAGGTTACACTCATTGGTTACACTGAGAGAGAAGCAGACAGAGGACTGTGGATACTGGTCTAAGAGAGGCGGTCTGACCTGTTTCGTCATGGACCTGAACGGAAGAGCTCCCAGGACCACGGTCTCGTCCACTCGGTCGAACCACCGTCGTGAGGAGACCTTCTCCAGGGCGACATTGTAGGCTAAGGTCGGGTAGAAGAGCAGCCGGGCTAACGCTCCGGACATGACTGAGCTTCCTGTTCTTAAAGTCTGAAGGAAAGAGACTTTAGAGTCTGTTACTGTCTGAGACTACTCACCTTACTGAGAGGTGTGTTTGAAGTCTCACATGTTAACAGGTTCACATGTTTTAAATACTTTCACGGTTCCTCCCCGTTTGTTCCGGAACGACAGGACTTCCGGGTTGAATCCTTCAAAGTAAAATCGGTTTTTTTTTTAAACTTTTTTTTTAATTATTTATTTTTGTTTAATTTGTTGACACTCTATAGCTGTGTCTCAAGCTATAGAGTGTTGTATTACTTTTGATTAAAAATATAAAATCACAAAGACGATCATAAGAGTCTCCTGGTTAAGGCCCCAGCCAGCCACAATCACACAGTGGAAGAATACAATGAAGGAAAGGTTCCACATGGAGAGTACAACTGAGAGATTATGATTAAAAACTGATCTTTTCCAGATAAGGTGGGCACCTGTTGACTTTCTGATTGGCTGATTTGTGATTATTTTATTTTATTTGTTTATTTTTCTTTAAAGTTTACTGTATGGATTTCTATTATTGTTCTAATTACTATTTCCACAATTATTTTGATTTATTAATTCAACTTTTTGTTTATTATTAATATTTTTATTTTACTATTATCATTATTTTGCATGTATGTATGTATTCGCTTGTTTTTTTTTATTATCTTTTATTTATTTATTTTTACTTTCATACTATGGATTAGGTGTTTCCAAATGCCTTTGTTTTGCCTCTGTGTCTAATGGCTGCATTGTTGTTTTTTGACATGTTTGCTGAGTCTAATAAAAATGTTCAAATATATATATATATATATATAAATCATACTGTTTCAATAAAAAAAATATGACTCCAGAAAATTCCTTATATTAATTTTTAAATCATATTGACCTGTTACAATTTTTATGTATGGATTTATGATTAAATATCTGATTATACATCATTCCTGTACGATGAGAATTTATCTTATTTTAATTTCAGGGTCTTTTTTTAACAGATTTTATTTAAGATTTTACATCTTAAATGCATTTTTTGCCTTGTTTATATTTTGTTTAAATGTGGATTTTGTTCTCAAATCAATAAATATGTCTCAAACATTTTTATTTTATTACTTAACCCAGTTTGAACTGTAGAGCAAGTATCATGTTTTCCCCTCAAACTGTCACCTGGCCCTAAAATCAGGACTTTTTGATATTATACGCCAACTTCAATTTTTACATCTGCATTCAGCACCTACCTCTTTCTTAGTCACATATAAAAAATAATAACATTTATTTGTTGAAATGATGAGACACAGATTATAAAGCAGGTGAAGCACTTTATAACTGTGTGCCTAGAAATATGGACAGACAACCTCAGAAAGACCAGTAAGGGATAAGTTTGGGTGCAGGACTTCATCATTGAACGACAGCTGACAGGGACAAGTCAAAGAAAACAGAAGAAGCCAGAAGTCTGAGGGTCACATCACAAATTCAAAGCCCACTGAGACAAAGATATAAGATAACATCAGTGTAACCAACACTGATTGAATTAAAGAGGCGGTTAAATATTTATCCAAAAGGTAAACATTAACATTAAACTACTTTCTGTCAACACTCAGCTTTAATTCTCCTTACCTTGATGATTAAGTTTGAATTAAAGTGGTAGTTTTTTTATGTTGACTTCCTTTTATGTTTTATGAAATATTGCTTTGCACATCCTCAGTGACTCCAAAAGAATCTAGCTTTAATTTTCAGAGATTAGCCGCTTTATTTCACTCTATATTCTCTTCATCAGCGTCCAGCAGATAAACCTCAAACACTTCTAATCCCAGGAATGTGCAGACAGAGGTGAGAGAGTGACGGAGGATTAGTTATCTGACATTTTATTGAAAAAGCTAAAGCTTGCCCAAAAGTATGTGAGTAAATTAAGTTATTATCTTCACAATCATCTTTTAAAAAGATGTTTTTTTTGTCTTAAACAAATATATAGAGGGGGAAAAAATACACTGATCAGTTTTGGTCAAGTGAGAAAGCATTTATTATATTTTGACAAGCTTTTCCAAGTGATTGAACTATTTTCAGAGTATAAAGCAAAAATCAGGTTTGACACAATGTCTGTTTGAACAGCTAACAGACCGTCAAACAGTCCTACAGAGAGAAAGAGTGGATACAGAAATATATACACAACACATACGAATATAAAAACAGATCTGGATGAAACAGTGAGTGTGCACTGTGATATATCTCATGAATAAAAAAAGTGCAAAGTACTTATAATACATTTGGCCTGTCACCCCGGATTGCATAACTTCCTTTAGTTTAAACGTGCAGTCAAAGATCCCCACAACATTTAACACATCAACACATTCAGAGGGCCAAAGTAGTGTTAGGTTAACTCATGATACACACACGTTTTAGTGACACACACTCAGCATCTGAACACAGCTGCTCCTCTGTTCATCTCCAGTAACACTTAATATATTATTACCTTCATTTACATTTAAAAGCAGGGCGCAGGGGAAAGTAGACATCCCCTTGGGAGGGAATCAGAACTTAAAAAGGACGACGATGATTCTGCTGCGGTGACCTTCAGAGCGGAGAGGTCAGAGGTTGGTGGAGGTGGAGTTCAGGATGTCGTGCTGGATCTTGGCGTTGGAGGCTTTGGACAGGTCTCGCTGTGGAGATGAACGAGCAGAGGTTGAGTACTCAAGTTTAATGTGACAAAACAATGAAGATACGACTCTAACAAGCAAAGAGGAGCACTGAGCGTCTGACACACTGTGACAGCTGTTAGTGTGGATCATGCTGCATTCGTGTGGTGTCGGACACATCGGAGAAACGAGTTTCTGAGTTGGAAAATGAAACGTGAACGCATGCTCAAGTCGGAGAAACATCTCAGAAACTCTGCTAAGAATTTGGTTCCCCACTTGACATCTTGAATAATAATAATAACAATAATAATAATAATGCATTTTATTTATAGGCGCCTTTCTTGGCACTCAAGGTCACCTTACAACATTAAAAACAAACAGAGTTTAAATAACAAACAGTAAATAAAACACAATTTAAAAAGTTTTAAGTGAATGGACAGAGGAGTTGTGGTCAGATGGAGTAAGCCAGTTTAAACAGATGGGTTTTGAGTTTGGATTTAAAATGTGGGAGTGAGTCAGTATCACGGAGGTCAGGTGGGAGAGAGTTCCAGAGCTGGGGAACTGAGGGTGAGGACGGGTGTGGCAGTATGGAGGAGGTCAGAGAGATATGGAGGGGCGAGGTTGTGTAAGGCAAGGCAAGGCAGCTTTATTTGTATAGCGCATTTCATACACGAGGGCAACTCAATGTGCTTTACATTAAAACATTAAAAGCATTGGAGACATTCAGACAGGCATAAAAGAACACAATTAAAATGACAAATATGATCAAACAGAAAAGAAAAGGAAAATTAGAAATATATTAATTTAAAGTGAGTTAAAATAATCTAAGATAGGAAGGCAGTGGTAAATAAGAAAGTCTTAATCTTTGATTTAAAAGAGGTGAGAGTTGGAGCAGACCTGCAGCTTTCAGGGAGTGTGTTCCAGATATGTGGTGCATAATGACTAAACGCTGCTTCACCATGTTTCCTTCTGACTCTAGGGACTGAAAGCAGACCAGTACCTGATGACCTCAGAGGTCCAGGTGATTCATAAAGTAGTAGCAGATCAGCAATGTATTTTGGGCCTAAACCATTCAGGTCATTATAAACCATCAGCAGGATTTTAAAGTCTATTCTCTGACAGACAGGAAGCCAGTGTAGGGATCTAAGAACTGGAGTGATGTGGTCTACTTTGTTGGTCCTTGTTAGGACTCGAGCAGCAGCATTCTGTATGAGCTGCAGCCGTCTGATGGACTTTTTAGGGAGTCCTGTAAAGACCCCGTTACAGTAGTCTAGTCTGCTAAAGATAAATGCATGGACCAGTTTTTCTGCATCCTGCTGAGACATGAGTCCTTTAATCCTTGATATGTTCTTAAGGTGATAGTAGGCGGACTTTGTAATTGTCTTAATGTGGCTGAAATGAAGGTCTGAGTCTAAGATTACACCAAGGTTTCTGGCTGGTGTATGGATTTGAAGGTGAGGAGAAGTATTTTGTAGTTGATCCGGTGTGTGATGGGGAGCCAGTGGAGCTGTTGCAGGATGGGTGTGATGTGGTGGATGGAGGCGGTGCGTGTGATGATACGGGCGGCTGAATTTTGAACCGGTTGAAGTTTATGGAGGGTTTTGTGTGACAGACCAAACAGAAGGGAGTTGCTTGAAGTCGTATTCGTCATCAACATGTTGGGTAAACAATGTTTTTTATCAACTTTTTGCTCATATGTAATTTGTAAAATGGTATCACCATTAGTTGTTGTTCACATAGAGAGTGACCTAGACTTGTTAGAAGAGTTATTTGTCAACATTTAAATTGTAATTAACCCTTAAAGCTAGGGTTGGGAGTCACAGAAAACTAGCATGAATTTGAATGTAGCATTTCCACAGGACTCCGCCTAGAGGAGGGGACAGGCCTGAGGTCGAGCGAGAGGGGCAGTCAGTAGAGGCAGGGGAAGCAGAGGCAGGAGACGGGGACTAGTGCACCCCGGGGAAATGTACGCTTTGCAGGAGGCGGGCAGAACGGCAGGACGGGATTTGATTGGTTTCATAAATTGGCTCCTGATGGCAGGGATTGGTTGGTGTTTTCCCAGGTTTACTCCGGCTGTAGATAGCAGCTTTTTTCCCCCGTTCTTTTTTAAGAACACTTTATGTATTGATCACCATCAGGACATAAAGATCATTTTAACCAGTATAACAAAAAGTGGATCTAAATCTGACAACCAACCCCAGCTTTAACAACAAGTTAAAGTACTCAAATTTGCCTCAAAGCAGTATTTTAGAATTTATCAGCATCCCACCTTGATTAAACTGTCAGGAAGCATTAAACCCAGCTTTCTGAATTGAAAGCACGTGAACACACCTCAACTCAGAAACTCATGATGAGCTCATGAATGCAGCGTTAGAGATAAGAAACATTACTGGGGAAACTTTATGTGGAAAAGTTTGCATCATGGGTAAAACTATCAAGGTTTCATTTTTGTGAAGTGCTCAAAAAAGGTCAAATCTGATCAAATCTTTGAGTACCCATGTCTCTTGAAGCTGATGTTGCAAACTTTAACCAGCACCTTTAACTACCTTTACATGACATGTGTTTTACTTTTCCATCACAGACAGCATCGTCACACTGAGGTGGACTCGTTAGTGGATGGTAAAAGTTAACTAGAGCAAGATCTTATCTGTGCAATACAGTGCAGAAAGGATGCAGGACAATGCAGTGGAAACATCTGTGCCTCTATCAGAAAAGAAACAGAGGTGGCAAGTGTTTAGGGTGCAAGTATCTGCAGTCTGTGATGGGACTCTTAAAAATGGCAAACTTTCAGTATCTGTCGAGGAAGGAGTCATGATCCTGTTGAGACTGCAGCGTCTATAACTGCAACTTTGAGTCTCATCTCAGAGTCTTAGAGACCTGAATTGTGACAGCAATGAATGGAGAGGCTCTATTTGCACTACCCACTAAATTTGCTGCTATCAAGTGAGAAGAATAACTGCTGTGAAGCAAAGAAACTGAGGAGTCGGACTTCTACATGGCGTCACAGATTTACCTTCATGCTTTACATGCAGTGCAGGGCTGATTCTCCTCTCACTGTGCATGTAATTAAAGCTTTGATTAAAGGCATGCAATCACTGCAAGTTACACGAGGATTAGTCACATTAACACTTAGCTTCAAGGATCCCAAACACACCTCGACTGAACCGATTCAGTGTTGACCAAGTCCCTCTACAATATAAATTTACATCGTTAGCACCCGGTCGTCATCGGACACGAGGAACGTCATGCAGAGCAGAGAGATTGGAGAGAAATTTTCAAATTACCACAAACTCGGAATATGTGCTGGCAACAGAGGTTATGCTGAAGTTAGGCTGAGGACTAGCTGAGTTCAGCAACGCACCACTCAGCGGGGTCCCCTTCGGCCGGAGCTCATTCTCCTTGTCGCAGCCCTTCAGTCGGGGGTTGGGGGGTTTGTTGACGGGAGTTCGTGCTGATGGAGTCTGGAGGAGGAGAAGAGGGGAATCACATCAGAGGAGTGAGACAAACGAGAGGAGTTTGAAAGGTTACGACTGTCAGTCACATATCTCTGCACAGAACATGGCAGATGTTCATTTGTCAGTCTCTAAATCAGGGGTTCCCAAACTTTTCAGCCCATGACCCCAAAAAAATATAGGTGCCAAAGACTCACGACCCCCAGTGTCCCTCAAAGTGATTCAATGTGGCTTCATTTAGCTGGTCTGCAGAAAATGACCCTACCTACATGAGCATGTGTCTGTGTTTCCTGTGCTGTTATGAATTAACCTGCTGCTACTGATGCTTTGATAATTAACTGTTCACTAACTCTAAACTTAGGAGTCATCTGGAGAAAAGAAAGGCAGAAAACTCATTACATTTACTATTTTCAAGGTTTTATTTTGAGTTAAGCTACTATTTTTACTATAAAGGGTCAAATTTACATATTATATTATTATACATTATATATGAGTAATACAAAACCAACAAAGAGAAGAAAAATAAATAAATACAAAATAATAATAATAATAATAATAAAGAAATAATAATTAACACTACAAACAAAAAGGAAGATAAACATGAGAAATAACTCATGAAAAAATAAACAAAAAATAATAATAAATATTTTTAGATAACTTAAAAAAAAAACATTCTTGAAGTCATCTCACTACCCCCAATTTGTGTCTCGCAACCCCCCAGGGGATCCCGACCCACACCTTGGGAACCCCTGCTCTAAATGACCCTTTTTGAGTTATCATAAAGGTGCATTTCGACCAAGAGTTCCAGGGTCTTTTAGCCCCCAGAACTACTTTACCCTGTACTAAAAGGTTCCTCTGCCCCCATTGTTGTCTGTGTTTCGACCGTGGGCTGATGTCCCAGGTAGATTTACGTTCAGCCGAAAGGTCCCAGGACCTTTGAGAAGTACTACCCCAAAGCAGGGGCTTTTCAGGGGGAGATTAACTACCCCTGAACTAAATTTAGACCCTGGTTCCTCCGGTCGAAACGCATGTAGTTCAGGGGTAAAGTCCCTAGTTCCGGGGTAAAGTTCCTGCGGTTGAAAAACGCCTAAGGCTTCGCCGTGAGAAACTCTGTCAGAGCTCTCTACCCATCAAACACAAACAGAACTGCAGAGTTAGACATTAGACGCTGATGAAGCAGC